>NC_080671.1:361032797-361093591 GCF_030247195.1 Topomyia yanbarensis
AAGTCTACTACCACTCTGTTACACAATGTTGTCTACAACATTGAAAAAGATTTTTCGCAAAAGCAATCAAGTTTAGGAGTTTTTCTCGATATTGAAGGTGCTTTTGACAACGTGTCTTTCGAATCCATGAAGTACTTTCATAGATCACGAACTGGATACACGCTATGCTTAACAACCGACATCTGTGCTCATTGTTAAGACAAGTAGAGATAATGAGTGTCTGCGGATGTCCTCAAGGTGGTGTGCTGTCACCACTTCTATGGAACCTTGTCGCCGATGGCTTGTCGAGGAAACTTAATGAGCTTGGGTTTCCGATGTATGGTTTCTCCGATGATAATCACATAATGATCACCGGTATTTGCATTAACACACTTTTTGATTTGATACAACAAGCCTTATGTGTTGTTGAGCAATGGTGTCATCATGTTGGACTACCAGTTAATCCAAATAAAACATCAATGGTGCTTTTCACGCAACGAAGGATGACAACCGGAGCTCGTCCATTGCAGTTCTTTGACTCTGAAATTATTATCGCAGATCAAGTTAAGTACGTTGGGGTAATTCTTGTCATAAAACATAATTGGACAGCTCACATTGATTTCAGGAACAAGAAAGCTAGCATGGCCTTCGGCCAATGTAGACGGGCTTTCGGCAAATCTTGGGGACTCAAACCCAAGTGCATTCAGTGGATCTACACAATAATTGTTATACCAATGTTATACCAACGACGTTATACTGTTTCTGAAACAAGAAGCACTTTCTTGTGCATACCGTCTTAAGGTTACTGGGCTCTGGAACAGTAACCCAATAGATCGGGCAAACATACAAAGCCATACAAAACTGTTGCCCAAATGTTTACTTGGGATGAGTATACACTTGCTCCCAGTGCCCTTACACTCACATGTAGTTTTCCTTTTAAAACTTTTAATATGAGAATCCCTCTTCGGGAGGAATTGTTTGTCTTGCTGGATGGAGCGACAACTTGAAGAATACGTAGTTTGTTATACTGACGGTTCTTTGTTGGAGGGCCGAGCCGATGCTGCTGTCTATTGTCATGAAATGAGATTAAATCAATCTCATTCGCTTGGTAGATACTGTACCGTACTCCAAGCAGAAATCTTTGCGATTCTGTGTGGCGTACAATCAGCACTTTAACAGGGAATTTGCGGTAAAAGAATCTATTTTTGCTCTGACAGTCAGGCTGTCCTAAAAGCGCTTAGTTCGGCAAATTCGAGATCGACATTAGTAATCGCATGTCCAACTCAAATCGAAGAACTTAGCATTTCAAATGCTATCTACCTTCTATGGATACCCGGTCATTCCGGTATTACTGAAAATGAATGGGCGGACGAATTGGCTAGAGCTGGCGCTGTGACTGAGTTCATTGGTCCAGAACCAGTTCTACCACTGTCGATAAGTTGGATAAAGCACAAGATTCGCTCTTGGGCTGCATCCGAACATGCCAACCATTGACGTAGCTTGCAAACTTGCGTTCAAACAAAGACTTTTCTGTCGGATGTGAGTCCTTGTTGCATTTTTTTCAAGCTCAACTGCAGTATTCCAGTCAGGACACTGACTGAACAATGTTTCAGTGAACATTGCAAACTCAATTATCACATGGCTACTATTCAGCGCGCTGAGTATTATTCATGTGATCTTTGTGAATCCGATTATGAAACATCATATCATTTGATATGCAACTGTCTTGTAGTAATGCAATTAGGTATCCGGATTTTTGGATTTCCATACATAGATGAACCTATGTACAGAGAGCTGAAACCGAAGGATATGCTATTGTTTCTAACCCAGTGTGGTCAAATCTATAGTTTTAGTCGAATTTGAATGACAATATCTCTTCGGGTGCATTGTCGTTCTGTTATCTCAATATCCCCTCGGAGGTGTTGATATATTCGCTCACTGTTTAAATAAAAATTCTGAATCCCTCCGGGGTTTGGAAGTTTAATTCCTGCTATTGTAGCACCTGCAGATCGTTCAGAATCCCTCCTGAGGTGCAGAATTCTCTGTTTCAATTGTTCTGTGTCGTTATTTTCCTCACCCCTAACCATACCACTTCCCCAATTGTTCCCATCAAGAAATGATGAAAAGACGACTCTTGGTAAGGCACAAATCTCCGAACAATATGGGGAACGTGCCCTTTGAGCCAGACGGTACTGATTCCTGATCCCATCCTGCTAACAAAAACTCCTTCCCGTGGCAAACGTGGAGATGCAGAGGTCTACACGGTCTCCATAACAACGTTTGTTACACTAACATTCATTTCCTTCCCCGATGGCTCTAGGTGTCCAGCGCCGTTATTGATATTTCAAAGTATAGAACTCTCGAAACGTACACATTGAGGATGGATAGCTACTCCCAGGCCCTATTCGATGACTCTTTGTGCAGTTCTGTTTGTTCTGGTCAACCACGGAGTAGCAACTACGAATTGTACGATCACCATGGTCATGCTCAATCAGGATCGCGGAAAAGCCATTTTTGGAAAAACGACATTTCGAGATAATCGAGTTTAAAATATCAAGTGACCACTGGTCTTGGTAGACAAAGCGCGCTTCGAAGCGCTGGAACTTTCGATCTATTACTCGGATCGCTATGAAAGTTAAGGAAATATTCTCAAGGAGTTCTAATTTTTGAATTTGTTTTAACTAATTCATAACACATGGGATACAGCAGATCTGGTATCTACAAGATTATCACCTCTCTGGATGAAGGAAAAAGTAGCAAGCAAAAGCTGAATTCTGGGTGTCTGACAATCCCGCGCGAACGGAAAGCCCGGCAGAATTTTTGCGGCCAATGGAGTGCTACTGATTGAAAAAGCGTCGAAGGAGCCGAAGAATATCACAACGCCAAATAAACGATTACGGTTATGGTCTAGGTTCCAAAATACTACCGCAAGTCTGCTCATCAGAGTGTGTAAGCATTTTTGAAAAATGAGCACTAAATGTAAGATTTTATGAAAATGCGTTGCATGGATTTATTTCTCGTATTTTTAGCAGCTGCTCCCGAGAACTGTCTGCTTTTAAGGCATCCGTTATCAGCGAAGGAGATCCATGAGATCACGATGCTGTTTAAAACATCGAGAAAAGCCTTTTCTCTCAGGCAATATAGCTTGAGTGACTTCCCAAATATTTAGAATGATTTTACAGTATAATCTGGAAGCGACACGCGTGTAGCGAGCATTTGCAGGTATGTCGGGTTGGATTAACGCAATGCTTAGTAACCGCATTGTTTGCTCGTCACTGAATCAGGTAGACTTAAAAAAGTTGAGTATTTGCGGTTTGCGTGCTTTCATCTTTGTTTTGGAGTCTGGTAGTCTACTAAAGATAGTTCAGGAAGCTCAATGTACTTGGATTCTCAACCTGACGATTTCCAATTACTATAATTATACTTGACTTTGTGTCGAAACAATCTTTGACTTAATGCAACAATAACTAGGAGCTTAAAGTTAAATTATCAGATTATACAAACAAAAATTAATTGTTCTTTTCACGAAGAAGCAAATAACAATCGGCGCTCGTCTCTTGCAGTGCTTGGACGCTGACCTACTGCTTTCTGAACAAGTCAAGTACGTTGCAATTTCATTTGTTTCCCAACTGAATTGTTCTGCTCATATTTTGTTCAGAATCAGGAAAGCGTACACCAGGACGCTTGGGGTATCCAACTCACATAATATCCAATACTATCATTCGAATACCTTGTATAGAGGTAGAGTGAAGAGATTAGAAGGATCCAACTTAAGCTAAGCCATCTGCAAAGAACGGCGTTCATGGCGTTGACTTAAGCACTTACGACAACTCCGACTGCTGCTCTCAAGGCTCTTCTAAATATCAAACCACCTGGTAGTCAGGTAGCCTTATCATGTACATATAGACTGCACGTCTTCCATGTTTGAATCAGGATTTCTGTACTGTTTCAAAGATCCTTACAGCACATTCTCAGTGAAGAATTCCTCTAAAGTAGGCATTTATAACTTTTTTTTTATTTCGATTATAGAGGTTTTAACCTTAAGGTCATCCGCCTCTTCGGGTTAGAAAAATCTCTAAGGAAAAATTTCTAACCCTATGTGCGGGGTCGGGACTCGAACCCAGGTGCGCTGCGTACAAGGCAATCGATTTACCAATACGCTACGCCCACTCCCAGCATTTATAACTCATATGAGTGAATTAGTCCGGATAATTGGATCATTAATAGCCGTAAGCACAAAGCCGTACTAACTGTTTTTAAACCGGACTAACTTTTAAACCGGCCTAAAATATTTGGTAAGCTTTAATCATATATGGCTGCGTTCTGATCTGCGTTACACGTCAATGTTAAAAAACAACAAATTCAAGTTAAAGAAAATAAGTAAATTCATTCCGATATTTTCTTGCAGTAAAATAGCTTTTCTTCGTCAAATATCTCGTTCCATAGGGTTTGAGAACAATTTTGTCAACTTGTTGCCGATATGTTTCTGAACATAGAACTTTAGCGTGTTGGATAGTTGAAAGTTGGCCGATGATGTGCAGTACTTTGTAGTGACATAATATGCACAAAAGAAAATAAATTGATATACATATGGATGTTTTCATTCAGTTTGAATAGGCGCTCGTCGAGTTAGAGGTGGCTAAACTACAGACACTTTATACACAGACTAGCGAAGTGTCAAAAATTGCAGCCAAACGGACTGTCAAAAAGTGCAACCAAAGGAGCATGAGGGTTTTGGTTGCTAGTTTTACTGTTTTTCTCTCCGCTAGTCTGTTATATAAAGTGTCTGTAGGTTAAACCATCGGTTGTAATTGGTGCCATGATAGTTATTTCTCGACAAAAATATGATTACTGGTTAAAACCCAACTGTCAAAATTCTCTTTGAAGGGAAATTCCGGACAAACCGTCGCTGGTTAAACACAGTTCATAGCAGTTAATGGAAGAGAATTTTTTCTCTCTTTTGTTTACATCTGTGATTGGTGAGTAACGGTTTGTCCGGAATTCCCTTTCAAAGAGAATTTTGACAGTTGGCTTTTAAGCTGGAATTATATGTTTGTCGGGATTTCATACTTTGATTAAATAATTGGTTAAAATATTTCAATTTGAATTTAAAATGAACTGTGAGTGTCATTCTAATTGAACATGATACCTATCGACGTGGGGGAGAACATTTATTTTCGTTTCAAGTGAATTTTCACAAGTTTGGAATAAAGATCAATTATCAATGAAGGTCTGCGAATTAAAATTATACACGTTTTTCAGCGAGGTTTAAATAAAAAGAAAACAAAGATCAAACAGAAAATTAAACTTTGACAGAATGATCATTTATATTCTTGAGCGTTTTTTTTTGCACTGTGGCAGACAGAATATAGATATATTTCTATAATGCATCAATGCAAATTGGAACGATTTATGCCAAAAATCGAAATAAATATATTGATCACCGTTGTGTTCACAGTAAATTTCAAAACATTTTGTATTCAGAAGTTTTATGTGATTTTATTCTTATTGGAACATTGCACATATTTAAAATCTATTATTTACTCTTAGCTTAGGGTATTTGTGGAGTTAATTTCTAAGCTGTTAACATTCTGATTCAATTTGCTAACGACCAGTGTAAGTAAATTCATAAAATATTGCATTTTACGATCTATATCCAATTGTCATTTGTTTGGATCTATCCCCTAAAAACAATAATTTTCTTTCGTTATTTACTTTCTTTGATGAGTGATACAATAGATATATGGGCAATCATTCGTGAAAATATGTTATCGATTTATATTAACGAATTAAATGGTCCCGCTTATTCCCGCTAGATAAGCAAAAAGAAAAGAATCAAAACAATTCTTATTGTAGTTCTGTTTCTAATTCACAAAAACAACTTTAATCTGAATTGATTGAATAGATCTCAATTTATCTAAACGTGCTCTACTGTAACCCTTTGATGTGCAATTGGAATCAAGCGTGTAGAGAGAAGGAAAGAACGAGGAAATAAAAAAAATGCGGGTAGATAAACACGGTAAAAAAACTTTACACATTTTATGAGCTGTCAAAAAATGGGTATTTTATTGCTTATAACCATTGGTGCTTTTTATTCATTTCACAACTACTCGATGAGATAATGTCAATGGATATACTGATCTTAATAATGAGTTAAAAGTCATTAAGAATTATTTTAAGCGAGTTAACCTGCAAACTAAGGTTCGTAGCGGAAGCTGCAAATTACCGGCCTGCATGTTTAAACTACTGAGGATGTTGCAAATATGCGTTTGGCATTTTTAGAGCAGCCAAAGGATCCAGCCATTAAAAATATATCCAGTTGGCGGTTTTATTTTGTTAAGTAGTTAAGGAGACAATAATGTGAAATGAATGTTATTTTATGTTTTTTTTTTAATTCAGAAATAATTCTATTGAAAGAATTTTTCATTCTGGCGCGATTTTCATGAATGGATATTTTTCACGCGATTTGTTGTAACAGGTCTGCGAAAAATAAAGGGTAAAACATACCCAGGTTGACGTACAAAAGCTGTATTCATTTATGGATACGAACTCTTTACCCACTAAATGGGTTATTCCACTTTTATTGAAAATGCGTAGTTTTCTACGCATTAATTGGTATTTTATTTTATTAGTGTAGTTCGACAGTGCTTGTCTTTCCTACCTGATAAACTGGCTTATTTATTGTCATCTTTATTGCGAGCAAAGAAAGCCATATTTATCCAGAAGAAAGTCGAAGAGAGGATTGAAAATAACGAAATGTATGCAAGAGAAGCATGACAATTTTTTGCATATTTTTGTCTTCTTCCGGTAACATGATGCTGCGTTCTGATTAGCAATACACGGCTATGTTAAAAAACTGTACAATAAAGTTAATTTAAAATTCACTGTTTATGCTATTTAATAGTCTGATTATTTCGAGAATTTTTTTATTGCTCAATAAAATGGTGAATCGACATCTTGTTGAATGGGATTTATAACATAAGTATTGTATCAAATAAAATAAATTGCTCGAAGAAACAATTTCATCACAAGATGGCGGCTCTGCAGCATTTTCACGTCATGCGCGTTTTTTTGGAAGGGGTCCACGGTCGAAAATCTATCTCCCGTGATTTTTGACCTGGCGCCAAAAACTAAAGTTTTTCTGATTGCTTATGTCAATAGCGATGTACGTAGGATTTTTTCGATATTTTGGTTTTAAGCGAAATGGCGCAGTTTTGAGTGAAAAAACATAGAGAATGTCATGAAAATCTATACAAAATCGTTATTCAATAAAAAAGGTAAGCAATAAACAATTTAATCCTGCGTACCTGACGAGAAAAATCAATTTTGAATATACTGTGAAAATTTCAAAGCGACCAAAAATCATTTGCTCGAGTTACATTTCCGGCCAGTGGTTTCGAGAAAAACGCTGTTAAAGTTTGCAGTACACATGGGTTATACATAAGAGGCGTTGCGGCAAAATTGAAAATTATATTTTTGAATTGTTTTCGTTCTCCATGTTTTGGGATATCATTTTTTACATCCTAAAGCACATTTTAGACTAATAAATAAAAAATCAATGGTTTTAAAATTCTACAGTGGAGTAATCGCTTAAACAATTTATTATTTAAGATCCATAATTGACTAAAACGTTATTTTGCTAATAATGGTGTATACTATCGAGAACGTTATAGAGTTGTATTGTTAGGCGCTAGCCTCTCCAAGGGCTTGAAGAGCTTCTCTAACATTACACTTAGTAGTTTGTCAGTTCAGCCAAATCTGACTGTTCCAAATTAAATCAAATGCTTATAGAAAAAGAGTGGAAGCTTACATCTTTTGAAAAGTTTGTATCAGTTGCTGTTCTGCAACACATGAAAAATGCCATAAAAATTATTTATTTGCTTCAGATAATTATGTCGTCCATGGAATAGAAATCTGAAATTTTAGGCTGGTGGGGCTTATTATACCATCCTACCCAACTAGTCTACTAACCATGCATATAGAATTTGGCAGACCTACTTTGCTGAAAATGAAGTAATTCAAATTATCAGCACGATTATCCAATTATGCCTGAAATACCAAAAGTCCAGTAATTTTAATTAATAAAAATTATAATTAGTTACTTCCTATAGTCTGCCATCTGTCTGATAATGAATTGATAATTATAAATTTACAAATTGAACCTGGTACTGGATGCAGACAAAATTTCTTGGACCAATCGTTCTGAATTATGCACAATTCTTCTTCTTCTTCACATCATAGCCCAGGCAACTACAAGAGCTTTTTGCAAACTGCTAAATATTATTATTTTACAATAACATGTTAATCGTTGTTTTAGCAATAATCGGATTTTGGTTTCAAAGTACTACGAAAAAATCGAAAATCGACCAAAAAATAAAAGCTCCCTTAATTACTTGTGAAATGCTGTGAAAACAAGTGTGCAAATGTCTCAACGTTTGTCCAGTAGATTTTGAGTTATGGTATATACCGCAAAACAAGATTTCGATGTGGCGCATGACTGAAAAGACAAAGAATCTTTGCACCCCCTTAAGTTCCGACACGATTCAAGCGATTTTTCCGTATTCAACTTTTTGCGTCATTTTGCCAAGTCATCTGTCTAGTCTCAGCTTTCACAGCTCTTTCATACCCTGTGCGTATCTGTTCTATCATAAAGAATTAAACTAAAATTTGCACTACAGCGGAAATGCAAATAGTACAAGATATGCTAGAAAATTATAAATTACGAAACAATACAAGCAAGCTCCGATAACATTTAAATAACGATCAAAATGAGAATATTTGTAACAGTTTGTTTGCCGTCATATTTAAAAGTGTTACTTAGGCTATATGGCATGGCTTCATTTACAATTTTTTATTCAATCTTAGTTTTGAACTCTTTCAAAAGCAGTAAAAATATAAATAAACTTCCACTTGCTTATGGTGTTCTTTGTGAGAAGATACAACTAGAAAAGGGAACAAATTGTGATTATATATTCTTTTCCCCATGTAAAAATAACTAAAAAATTGTGAGCAAATTAAACTTCACTCATTTTGATAGCCATAGGTAAACTAACGAACGAAAACAATTTTCATCTCTGAATCCAATTATAAAATTTCGTCCGTCAGTTTGATTCGACTTCTGCTAACCTGCAATATAACTCTTCGATGTGGCGTTTTGAAATGAGCGTGTAGCACCTTCTAGATATAGGACGATAAAGAATATTGAAAAAAATGCATTTAAAATTCGATTACACCTGTTTTTCGTACGGGATAAAACTTGCTTACTTGCCCTCATATGGTTTGTGTGCAACATGGGCCATAATATTGCACATAAAGTTCGAAAAGTTGATTCAAATTATTGAGATGTATGCAAGAGGAACATGGCGGCCTTTTACACTGTTTTCATTTGGCTTCAGGATGCAGCCATTTCTGCAATGACAGGTACTAACGTCTTAGGCCGGACTAAACTCAGGCCTAAAATCAAAGATAGTACCGTGTGGCGGTACCAACTAGATTCAAGCTTACCGCTATAAGAGAACACCATTCTATAAACCGTGAGCGCTTTCGACGTTCGAAATGTAATAAAAACTGGGAAAGCTAATGAATGTACCAAGAATTTAAGCCGAACTGTTAACGTACAAAATTTCAATAACACTCAATCGAGATGACAAGCGAAAAACCATGGCCAAAGCAAGCGCGTGTATGTTGTACATAACATTGATTGCGGCTGATTGTACATACGTCAAGGCGGATTTCTAGGAACTTCCAAGTAAAGAGTTTTACACGGTTATCGGAAAAGGTTCAAGATAAGTTTATGTAGGAAAAGGGTCTAAAATATAAAAAAAAACACTTGATTCGGCAGGTGATTTAAACGTGTGGGTTGAAAAGCGAAATGTTCGTGATAACTGACACTATCAATCACGATGTTTATTTCAAGGAATGTTTGCAGAAACGTTACCTGTTACCTTGAAGAAAGACAGCTGGTCCATGCTGATTTGCCTCGATCTAGGTTTCTTTCATTACGGGAATATGGCTCAGAAATGGTATACTTCCAAATACATGCAAGTCAAAAACCCTTAAATTATTGGGCAAGCGATGTTTGACCATTTATTGACCGATTCACCCTTTATTAATGAGATGTAAAAAAAAATAACTGCAAATTTTGCAAAAGTCAGATATTGTATTTCATGTGTCCATGATTTAAAATATATGGCATCCATCTACAATCAATGCTCAGGGCAACTAACAGGCGGCAATAGCGTTATTGCTCAGTTCACATATGATTCCCAAGAAATCGCTTTGGGCGCGATCCTGCAGTGATTGGTCAAAGTGCTGTAAAATAGAAAAAAATAATATTGAATCACCAATAAACTTAACGGAACACTGGGCGTTCTCCCAGCGAAAATTCCAGGCTTGTCATACCCCATTAAATACTATCGTCGGTACAAAGCTCGGAGCAATCTGTTGAGTGCGGCGTTCGGCTTCTAGCTGTAGCTGCCTTCCCAGATCGCCTTCTACACACGTCTGTGTCGCTACTAGATCCACTCCAGACCGGAAAGCACACTGTGGTGAGACGAAATGAAAGATTTTTTTTAATTAGAAATATGCATTCATTTGTTCGATTGACCATCTGCGGATGAAGTCTATCATATTAAATAATATCCAATAAAAATAAAATTTGCTTCGACAGTGTGGTTCGATAAATATTTTTTTATATAAAATGCATCCATAACACTGGTCAACAGCCATTTTGGTGCAGGGTTGCGATAGTAGTTTTTAAGGTAAATCGGGTGCGCTGAGTTCAAAAATGACCATAGTTTTTACCGCCGTGCTCATGTTTTTGAGATTTCTCCATTAATTTGTTATTTTTTACTAGTCAGTGTTAATTTTTTTTCTAATTTTTTCGAATTTACAAACTGTATCAAATCTGTTATTAAAAGTTGCTACAATCATTTGACAAATATTTGGATATCTGGAATAGCATATTGAATACTGCCAAATTCGAAAAAAACAATGCGAAAACAAAAAAAATGCCACCTTTTACGAAAATTTGGCATTTTGCAAAATTCAAAATGCTGTCATTTCAAAAGTTCTCTATGGATTTCTATCAAAGATAGCTTTATTGGTAGCTGTAAGCCTCTTCTTTCAGACAAAAAAAATTTCAAGACGAAAATTGTCTTGAGTTCTGATCAATTTACCTAATTGAAGAAAATCTTCAAAATCGACGCTTTTTGATATTACTGCTCGACAAAAACTTCAGAAAATCTATTATAAAAATAAATGTTTTTTATAGACTTCGATGCTCTGGATATAAATTAAAAGTCATAAAGTAGTTTATCACAACCCTGAGCCAATTTTTTTCTTGTTTTGTAGACCAGTGTAATCGATCGACTTTATATCGAAAAACAAACTCTTCGACTGAAGTATAATAAAACGATTATTTTGATTAAATTAAAGCGGCTGATAAAAATTGCAATATCACTTTTCAAATCACTGATAGCATTTATTTGGATTCTTAGATAAGTTTCTGTTCGGGTTTATGATCTTGATAATAACCAGCTAAGTGCAGTCGTGATTCGCTGGTGCGTCACTTTTTAACTGAATCCCCTAATAAAAAATATTATACGCGAACTTTAACCCACATAGTCCTACGATTCCGCATATTGTTTGGATGATACCCTGAACAGGTCTTTAGGCTCTTGAATCATAAGATGTTTATTAGGGCCGCTTTTTAGTTTGACCAACGCTAGTCTGATTATTGTCCAACTAAACTAAACTAAAGCCTCTCAATCCCAAAATCTCATGTCAAATTTACTCTGACAATCAATGTGAACAGATGCATTAGACGACTAACGAATTTTGTCAGTCGGTCCAACTAGCGAATCGAATTCGTTAGTTGGACAGAAGGTGTGGCCCAACCAATGGATCATGACTGTACCAGCCGTGACAATTTATCACCATAGACTTTTCTACGGCCCATGTACGTGCACGTCACATGACACAAACACTACATCACTAGCTGGTGGAAAATAATAAACAAAGACGGCAAAACCAAATGGGATTGTTTTCAACCAGGAAGCTGCAGAAGTGTTCGTGAGACCGGGCGACAAGAACTCAATTGGAAAATCTGAGACGAACGGCACGTCCCTGCCAACTGATTTGTAGCGGCCCCTATGCGGGCAAAAATACTAACAATAGAGCAATTATTGAACAATGTTTAGATGGTGTAAAGCTATTTTGAACATATTAATTCTGCAGAATTCAAATGGGATTGACGTATTGACAATAACATTATTGACAGGGTCTCGTGTAGGATCCGCTTGAAAGAAAAAAACAGAACAATACTCCAGAATTGCCTGTGTAATGTGTAATCATTAGTTTGACAACTTGTTTCGACCGACCACAAGAGCGACATTCAGAATCTAAGTACCGTAAACCGGGGTGACATTGATCACTTTTCGAAGTAATCATTGCATATTTTTAGACGCAACACATTTTTTTCAAGTTTAATTTTTTTAAACCATGTACTGATGTAAGGAGAACAAGATTGGATGGTTTTACCTAAAATTGTCCTCTTACAGCTATTTTTCCAAAACTAGTTTCACAAAAAATTGTATTTGAAATAAACAAACTCTTAAAAGTAAATTTGGTACATTTCACTCTAAAGGAAAATAAAATCTCGCTTGTAATTTATTACTCTTGCTCAAATCTGAGATTTATATGTTTTATAAAAAATAGACACTTTATCAAACTTCGTAAAAATAAGGTAAAGTCAAATTTCGGTTTTTTGTAGTTTTTGTACCCAAACACCGAACAAAATACTCAAAAAGTATAACAAACCAGTATTTCATAAGTTTAGAGTAAAAATCATTTCAAACTAAAATTATTCGGTAGACTATTCTGGTTTAATAAGCGATCTATGAAAAAAGTTTCGAGTGATCAAAGTCACCCCGATGATCAAAGTCACCCCGGTTTACGGTACCTAGTATAGTATATCTATTGATTTTTCCAACCAACACAAAGCTTACCTCCCAGCCACGTGGATCAGCATTGAAATTCATCTGGCAAGACACGTACGAAACCTGTCGATCCTGTTCAGGGAGATGATGCAGTATGCAGGATTGAATCCGATTCCCCTCGCACTCCAGCGGGCCATGCTGACACTCGAAAGATTCGCCATCGTTGATACTCTGTGGAGAGAACGGTTTACATTAGTTATTTTTTAATTCCTTTTTTCTATGTTTGTTTAGGAGGTTGGATAACTATCCAACCTCCTAAACAAGTGTCATACAAATGAGAAAATGTTAGAGACGGGCATAACGAAGTTGGTAAGACGATTGTTTTGTGCGCAGCTGACCTGGGTTGCAATCCCAATCCTGCCCATTGACCATTGTATGAAATGCCTTAACCTCACAAATTTGACAAGTGCTGGTCCTTTTGTTTACAGTTTGGACTTAACAAATTTGAATTCAATTAAAATAAGCTTAGTGCTAATAATCAATTCCCAAGAAATTTTACCAAAAAACTACTTACCGATTCAGAGAACACTAGAAGTAATTGATAAACAATTAATTAGTTCACTTATTAGATCTTTCATACACATTTCCCCACAATAGGGAATAGCACAATTTAAGTGTAAGGTGTTTTAGAGTACATCTATACTTCCAAAAACATGATTCCCAATATATTTCAAATGTTTCCCAATATATTATTTGGAGAATACGAATAATCTCTAAGTTCAAAATATAATCAACAGGACCACCACCTGTCACATTTAATGCATGACGTCACTGTGCAGTGACCAATAGGGTTTAACCCTTTCATACCCAACTTTTTTCTAGTACATGTAGGGTTCAAAGCTATTTTTCATTGAAAACAGTTGGCTCAAGGAACACGAAAAACCTTTTTCCAGAAAGATAGGTGCTTACCTCGCAGTGCTAGAAGCTGCTCATTTTTTATGTTTCAATGCTAAAAACAATTCTCCTAGAATATTTTTGTCCAATTGCGTGGAAAAAGTAGGCAAAGAGTAGATATTGATAAGTTTTATCACTTTTCCAGAATATTGCAACATAACGAAGATATATGAAAAATTTATTTTTCGTCATCAACGTAAACTGTTGTTACTGGCTGGCATATGGCCAGTCTTTGAAAAGCCCCTAGTCCCTGGTCAAGCCACGGGGACCGACTGGGGTGGACTCTCACGGTCTCTTCTCTGGCTAGCTCGATCGTGAAAGCACGAAGACTTTCCGGGTCGGCTCCGGGGTCTACTTTGGGATCAAGAGTTCGGATAGTAGTAATTGAAAGGCTATTCCTCACTTTAATCTTATGTATTACTCACAATTGGTGTGTGTGTGTGTGGGTGTGTATCGGGATGCACTCGTCTGCACGTGGTCGGCCGACCTGCTGCTGCTGCTACTGGTGGGTATTGGCTGAATGTGCGCTGTACTGCTCGTTGCTGCTGTAGGTGACTGCTTTTGCGGTGATAACTTCGGAGGGTCTCCCGCTCTTGACTGCATACGACTCCGAAAGCGGGAAAAAGGGCTGCGTGTGCGGTTATACGGCGATCCAATTAGCGAGTAGGGATCGACTCTTGGTCCTTCTGGGAGAGATTGTGTTGCCGCGGGTTTACTCCAAAGGCGTAGCTTGGAAAGGGCTCTAGCCCGTCGCAGCTCCGAACTTGAATGCGTGCGACCTCGAAAGCTGGAGAGCGTCCGCGGGTGCGGTTATGTTTAATTAGTCGGTCAAAGCTCGACGCTTCGTTTTTCGTGGTCCGGAATCAGTCGGAAATTTAATGGGTCCTGACTGCTGTGGTTGAAGCACGTCCAATATACTTCGGCTTGAACTACCGGCTATTTAATTTTTACTTTTAAAATCAAACTTGCTAATATCGATTCTTTTATTAGCGACCGTTCACGTTGGTTGTCTAGATGATAAGACCTTGGCTTTAATAATTTTCCCAGCTTCTCCCCACGGATGTTCTCTAGAATGTTTTCAGGTGCATAGTGCAGCAATTTTCGTGCAGTGCATTTGTGGTGTGTATAATGTCTGTTTTAGTACAATTATTTGAACTGCTCGTTATACATATTACTACGGAGTTTTTAATTTTAGTTTATTTTATCCGTAATTTTAATTATTTCTAGTTCTCTGACAATTTTTAACCTATTAGACTATAATCGATTTTACAATTAACAACAATATAATATTATAGATGATATCAATAATAATTAACTAATAAACGCATGCCCAACCTAAAACGTATATACATGAAAATCACCATGAACGCTAGTATGACTGCTTTTTTGATTTTTGCTTCTCCTATAAGGGCTTCATAGGGTGTACGATTCGAAACGGTAACACTGTCCCTGGCAGCACTGTTCCATCGGAATCCAATCAGTTTAATTGCAATAACTTCAGTTCTAGAACTGACCCTTGTAACTGTTAATACTCAAATGAAAGGCAATAGTCACATTTATTAAACTTACTTGTTTGTGTGAGTAAATCTTGCCTCAATCAAAAGTTATAGCTGTTCAAAGACGCTGGTGTCCACAAACAACATGGGCATGAAGGGGTTAAGCTGTTTCTAACCCAAAGAAAGACTAAAACCGTAAGGTGAAAACCTTTATATAATAAAGCAAAATAAAAAAGAGAAAATGTTTCCACAGGTGTAAAAAAGCATGTGTGAACGAACTGCGGATATTATAGTACACAAAATTGACCATTGTATTAAATGCCTTAACCCAGCCTCCTGCTAGGCAGCCATTTAGTCCTAGCCAACATCTGCTTTGTTAAAATCAAAACAACGCAATGCTATTGCACGGGCGACGTGGGCCTAGATGCAGCTAGGTCCATCATATGTTGACTACTGTCAAAGTCCGTATATCTCCATAGCGGATGACAGGAGTGACACCCCCCTGCCTTAACCTCACAAATTTGACAAGTGCTGGTCCTTTTGTTTACAGTTTGGACTTAACAATTTTGGAGTCTATTAAAATATGGTTAGTGCTAACAATCAATCCCCAAAAAATATAACCGCAAAACTACTTACCGATTCACCAGAAGTAATTGATAAACAAATAATTAGTTCACTTATTAGATCTTTCATATAAATTTTCCCACAGTAGGGAATAGCACAAGTTAATTGCGGGGCGTTATAGAGAACATTTATATTCCAAAAGCATGATTCCCAATATATTTCAAATGCTTTGTAATTGAGAATACGAATAATCTCTACGTTGAACAAGACCACCATCTGACACATTTAATGCATGACGTTACTGTGCAGTGACCAATTGAAAAAATTATACCTATCGACGCATTTGTTATGAAGATCTCGAAACTACAAAGGTATTTCCATAATTGACACTATTTTAGTATAAATAATTGTTACAAATTCTTGAAAGTATGTATATTTCATGTGTTACGCCCTGGCTAATTTGTATGAAACTTCAACTAGGTACTATAAAAATCATCGGAAAATACTGAATTCAACAAAGGTATTCAACCCCTTAAGGTGGTTGTTCTAAATCATACTTTACGATTTACGTGGCAAAGTAAACAAGCAAACATTAAAACAGTTGGTAATTTTTAAGCGTCGATAAGATTTGAATAACAATGCACTCATTTGCTGATTTGCTTTGCTTTCGGTCGCCAGCAAACAATTAACTCATTTCAAAACATGCAACAGAAGCAGAATGGATTTAGTTAGAAAGCAAAAAAAAAAGAAAACAAAACATATTAATTAAACTGGCAGTTTCTATTTTTCCGACCAGAAATCTCAATCTGAGCTAGGCATGAAAAAAAAGTTAGGTAGTAGGTGGTTGATTGCACCATGTCGTTGCTGTTATGCTATCTTATGATAAACGCCATTTTGGGGTAAACTAAGTTAGATATGCCACATCACTTCTCTAAAAAATCTCCACAAAGTGGTGTTTTCAGAATTTCAACATTTTGCTTGGTTTCTGAGATATAGCGAGAAACGTGCTGAGAATTTTTTAGTTTTTTCCTTCAAATGACTGTGTCTGGGGATTGGCTCAAGTTATCTTGATGTATGAGATGTTTTTACGTGTAAAACTATCTGAGAAACACAATGGCATAATCATTTTCAAAACAAAATCACAAGAATTACGAGAAGAATGCAGTTTAACCATTTCATGCTCAACTTTTTTCTAGTGCATGAAGGGTTTTAAAACTATTTTTCTTTAAAAACGGTGGGTTCAAGAAACACGTAAAGCCTATTTTTATAAAAAATAGGTGCTTCCATGGTAGTGCTAGAAGCTGGTAAATTTTTACCTTCTAATGCTCAATACAATTCTCCTAGAATAGTCCAATTACGTGGAAAACGTAGCCAAAGACAGTCTGAATTGATAAGTTTTATCAACTTTCAATAATATTGCACCATAACGATGATATGAAAAAATCATTTCCGTCATCATCGTAAACTGTCCCTGGCAGCACTGCTCCATCCGAATCCAATTAGACTAATTGCAATAACTTCAGTTCTAGAGCTGATCCTTGTAACTGTTAATACTCAAATTAAAGGCAATAATCACATTAATGACCCTCACTTGTTTTTGTGAGCAAATCTGGCCTCAATCAAAAGTTATAGCTGTTTAAAAACGCTGTTGTCCACAAACAACATGGATGGGTTAAGTTTGAAACTGGAAATGTAGCATATTTGGCAACACTGTAACCAACAATAACTGTTTTTCTAGATTGCCTGACTCATTTTCTTTAAAATGCGTCTCACCGACTGGTTATAGACCAACTGAAGCCAAAGATACGAATCAAAGTTAATAATTGATGATTTTTTTTTCTATGGAAAATTTTCCATGCACGATTATGACGCTCCATACAAATTTTGTCATCAACACACACGTATGACACGTGTGAGCGCGAGTACAGTCATTCAAAGTCTATTTCGTCACATTGGTCACCATCGCTGGTTCCGGAAGCTTAAAAAAATAACATTCACATCGGTTTCTCGGAAATGAAAGGTGTTACGTCCCCATCAACTGGTAGGGGAATTGTGGGAAAAACCGACACCCCACAACTTTTCCTAGAAATAAAATTTTTATTCATTTCATAATGATACATTATTATTAGTACGTTTATTTAGAGAATTTTAAGAAAAATTGGATTTACGTTAGTGCGCCGAATGTCATAAAAATAAACAGAACATACGACAGCAGCGTTCATACTCGTCTGGATGTTAAATTTCGTTGGTAGATTTTAAGGTTTTAACCGAACAAAAGCTTTTCAAATCACCACATTTTTCAGTTCCTATTATTATCGGCCTTTCCTATGATCAACTAAGTGCATTGAAGACGAGTTTGAGAAATTCAATATTTTTAATTGCTTTTATAAAAAATGTGCGCTGTTGGGGTAAAACCGACACCCTATGGTTAGGGTAAAACCGACACGCTGTTAAGATGGTTGTGTATACTTGCGATTCATTTCAAAATATTGGAGATCTTTGTGACACTTCAATTAGCTTATTAAAACACTATAGTATTAGCCGAAAAAATAAGGTCTTGTTAGGAATTTTCTGAAGAAGAATTCTGCATAAAAATTATAATTTTATTGATTTTGTGGCAACTTAAAAAAGTGTTAAGCTTAAGGTGTCGGTTTTGACCATAATTCCCCTATTAAATTTCATTCCGATCCTACTTCCGGTTCCAGAGTTGCTGGTTGTGGAGTGTGGAGAGATACCCCAGATAATGTTGATGCGTCTGTGCTTAAAAGAATTGTTTATTGAAGTTTGGAAATTCTAAAATTCTCGGGGACATAGGTTTTTGTTTTGATTTTTTTAAATATTTTTACGCCCTCCATTCTTGTTCAGAAGTGCATTAAATGGCGTGGTTATATTTGAAAAGTATGGTATGAACCTTCTGCAATACTTCCAAAATGCAAGAAAACTTCGATAAATGATAGCCTAAATAAGTAACATACGTCACAGAAGAAATGACATTTCAAATGATGGTCAATAAATAAAACTTCCAATGACAAATACAATCATCGATGTATAGAAATCACATTTCGGAGAAAGACCGCTTAAAACTATAGTCATCATCTTTTGAAAACTATTAGCTGAGATCGACAGTCCAAATGGAAGTCTGTTGAACTCATAATGCCCTTGATGTGTGGACAAGCCTGTAAACTTTTTGAATTTTTGTCTAGTTCAATTTGATGAAATCCTGACATCAAATCAAGAGTCGAAAAATATTTCGCTCTTATCATCTAGGATAGATAGAGGAAATTTGTTATAAACTTTTTTGTTAAGTTGCTTTTGATCTTTAGTATTGGATTTATTCGGAGCTATCAAAATTGAAGTATTTTAAAGTGAGGTGAAGTCTTGAATAATTCCTTTCTTGAGTAAATCATTAATTTGTTTCGTTATTTCAGATCTGTGAACTTCAAAAGTCCTCCCACGGTATCCATGTAAGTAAAGCTTACGTAGAATGAATGATTTTGTTCAAAATTTAGTTTTTATGTGCATGACGATTGGCATGCATACATCGATACATAGGATCATAGCGTTAACCGCCTGAAGTGACAATTTTGCAGTACCGTACTCATGCGTATTGCGCGTCCTCAAATGTGCAGTGTCGACAATCTGACCGCGGGGATCGACCGCTCGGGTTGATCACCGGTGTGCTGTGCGAATAAAGTTCGATTGAGTACAGTCGAACTTTATTAAGCACGGTATAATTTAATTAGCCGGACGTTACAATATAACACGTTCAAAAGTTTACTGTTTCATATATACACTAACGCCCCGTGGTGTCAGCAATCCGAATTTCCAAATCACTATCCACACGGCATTTACATTGTTATGAACTTATTTGAAGCAGCGAACTTTCTAGGTACTCAGGATCATTTGATTAAAAAGTTTATAATGCCTATTTTCACATATACACTAGTGCCACATGGCGACGGTGTACCGAACTAACAGCTTTTCATTTTTTAAAATTTGCGTTGACAAGGGGGGGGGGAGAGTTACCGTCAAGCTACGTAATTATCAGGGGGTTTGTGATGAAATGCTACGATGGGGGAGGGGAGTGTTAAAAATCACTCAAAAAATGCTACGTCATTTATGGATTTTCGAATAACTTTGCTGAAAATCCGAACTATGTAGGCCGTTAAAATGCACAACTTCACATGCACACTAGCGCCGCGTAATTACAGAATTCTGTTCCAAACTGTTAAGTTCCGATCCCCCTTGGTATTTAGAACAATTTTTTGTTGAATAGTGTAGTTTTACAGATAAATAGGAAGAGTAATTCGATGTTTGGCTACATGCCTAGCCATAGTGCACTGCAGAGTGCGAAAAACCAGGCATGAAAACAGGCTGTAAAATAAAATTTATATCACTAATTGTGCAGTACAAAAAATAATTGGTTTTTAGTAATATTGCCAAAAGCATGGCGGCTGAGTAGTAATCTCCCGCCGGAGCAATTTTTGGTAAGGGTATACGGTCGGAAGTCTAGTCTAAAGCTCGTAATTATTAACCTAGCGCCGGAAACCAAAGTTGTTTTGATTCCCCAGAATGATAAACGAAATACTAATACTGATAACTAAAAGATCATCTAAAATTCGAAATAGAGGTGAGTGCTAAAAGATTATAAGGCCTGTCCTAAACTGTTGTCTGTTTATAACATGTTCACAGAAAACCGTAAACAGTAATTAAAGTCGGAATTCCAAAATTCGCTTTGACCGTACAAAATACTATTTCATAGGATTGATAAACGAAATATTTATTTACCTATTAACTATCTTGCTTTCAATATATTGTTGCTTCCCTTCAAGCAACTTTTGAACGACTTCATAATTATGGGGCATATGTTCAAACTCTAATTTAAAAAGCAAGTGCCCGCCTAATCGAATTAGCACTATTCAGTATGATCTGGAAAACTACTAACCACGTTTCCATAATTCTGGTTTATTGAAAACCCCCACTTTTTCTCACGCTCAGATCGAACAAAGCTCACGAAGGTCATCGTCGTACACCTTTACTAATCCAAGGTACATAAACGGTAGTTGGTGTCTTATTCATCTTATGAGGTTTCCAAACTATTTAATTTAATCGGTATCAATATCTTTGCGTCACACTGGCGTGAAACTATAACGTACTTATGTTTAAACAAATTGCAAATTCTTGTGAAACGTTTTCATCCTCACATTTGAGATAGTCAGTTGAACAAATATAGCAAGCGCTCGTTTAAAGAATGGGTTTGAAAATGTGAGATGAATGGAAACCGAGCTTAAATGAATTAAGGACCGGTTACCCTACATAACCGGGTACCACTGTGCACGGCATAATCCGGCTAAACTTACCACCGACTTTCCAAACGGAATGAACTCGATATTTATAATATCCTTCATGGCCTCGTAGTTGGGAGCCAGCTGGTTGGTCACCCACCGAATGCTATCCGGACACAGATGTTCATAGTACACATCGACCTTTACCTGGAAAGGTGCCAAAAACAATTCATTAGCACTAGGCACTGTTCTAGAAGCGCGCAAATCGAAATGCAAACACTTTCATGATGAATAAAACCAACCGTTGTTTTTCACTTACGGCGTCTACATTCAATAATGCTACGTTGGTGGCCACGAGGGCCACAACCAGAATCGAAACGGCTCGCTGCATGGTTGGCGGGGTTCTTGCACAGTTATTTACTATTAGGGGCTTAAGAGGTACGAGCGCGCGCACCGATCAAGAAACGATCACAAAACACGACAAACCAGCTCAACTGTTGCTCAAGTACTGTAATATGGTCGCGCCAAAGCAAGGTCTTTTTGACAGAGTTCGTGTAGCTATGGCTTGAAACTGCACAGCAAATCACACAGTATTATTTTCTTTCGGGTACCTACAGGTATAGTAGCCCGGAACAGCTGAGCTGATTGTGAGAAAATGATTGTATTAGCCAGTTGCTCGTGCGAATCTGTATAGACATTGTCGTTCGTGAAGCCAGGGTTGTAGTTAGTTGCCGAAAACAACAACCACATTTATGATCAAATAACTATTTGGTCGTTGTTAAGTCAGGTCGGTGTTAAGTGACAAAATATTGATTTCGAGAAAAACGGGTTTAAAGTTTGAACATAGCATCCTCTACGTTATAATTGGAAATTATGTTTTGCCATAATTCTTATTTATGGTTACATATTTCAAATCTGGCAAAAGTTGAATGTAGCTGAAGAAATGCTTTATCCAGTGTTGTCACATTATCTCATTTTTTGATGTTTTTGCGATTTAGTCCGGTCTGAATTAACACCAATCATTTGTCTGCATAAACTCAGTTAATTTTTT
Source organism: Topomyia yanbarensis (assembly GCF_030247195.1). Taxonomy (NCBI): domain Eukaryota; kingdom Metazoa; phylum Arthropoda; class Insecta; order Diptera; family Culicidae; genus Topomyia; species Topomyia yanbarensis. Next base: position 361,055,065 of record NC_080671.1, read on the forward strand.
TTCGAACGGGTTTCCTTTTGACATCGTCAATACGATCAATACCTATCAATAATACCATCATAGGTAACCGACAGTAATCCCGCTTGCTTTGTCTTAGAATTGTCATAAGTATCTATAAATTGTAATATTCTTGAGTATGGAGCAGTGGTGATTAGGACAGGGAAATATGCATCTCGGATGCTGCGTTGCGTTGTGACGATTGTTTGGGTGGATTGCACACTGATTTCATCATGTTTCACTGCTGATTATCTAATAAGAGTTGGTTAGGAAATGGTTACCAGCAGTTTATACTAATCCGACCCATATCGAAACCTCAACAGCATGAAGTACCGACCGTCCACATCTCCATCGCGCTCTAGATGGATAACGGATGGGGTGGATGGGAAGTGTTGATTGTATTGTATAATGGGGCTTTAACCTCGATGGGATATTCGCTCTAGACGTGTTGATGTTTCACCTACTTCGTCCTTCCGTCCGTCATTATCTTCCATAGGTGTCGCGGAGATGGAAATATAGAAGGATTAAGGTCTTGAATTTGCTCTAAGCAAGCGATGCGACTTGTAAAGCATAGTTTGTTATATAGTTGTTTGGTTTGTCTTCGAGTACTCGAGTCACTCGAAAAAGAAATCGTGTTTTATTTAATTCTGGGCAGTCGACTACCGAGAGTAGCTTAAGTTTTTTAAAGTAATTATGAACTCCAAACAGCCAGCCATGCCTAAAACAGCTAATCTTATCAGTTGAGCGAATGGTCATAATCCAATAACCATCAGCCCGAAAGAGCCAAGAAGAGTAGTTGAAACTGAAAACAAGATTTTAGGGAATGATTAGTTTGCAATGAAAGGTAATTTGTTAGGCATTCACAGAATAAATTAGATCCAGCCGGACAAACAATAGTGGAGATCCGTAGAAAAAAAATGTGATGTACTCAATTTTTAACCTACTTTGAAGGTCATCTGCATTGTTATAGCTTATATCTAGTTACGATATTTTTTTTTATTTGAAGGGTTGTAAGGTTAATTCGGTAAAAAGCACATTTTTTAAATTGTTGTGGCGATACAGAGAGTGTTAGTTTGTTCGTTCAATTTTCGTATAATAAGGAGTAACTGTGCAAAATTTCAAAACGATCGGTTCATTAATAATTAATAAATCTAGTTTTAGCAATTAGCAATTTAGCATTTTAGCAATTAATAATAATACAGTCGTGATTCGCTGGTTGGGCCACACATCTGTCCAACTAACGAGTTTGATTCGTTAGTTGGACCGACTGACAGATGTCAAAAACTCCCCAAAGAAGACGTTGCATCTATTCACATTTGATCAGCCCCCTGGCAACCCTATACCATCATATGGAGTTTGACAGCGACCAACACATATGGGGCGTTATAGCTATAAAGCCCCAAACAAAGAATTATGTTCGGCACTATACACGATATTCAAGCATTCCACACGATATTTTGCATCTTGTGGGATGATTTAATACCATATTATTCAGAAAATCAACATTTAGTAACTATTTACAGCTTTTAATCATTCGATTCAAAATTAATGTTTTGATTTTTATGGCAGTGATGTTGGTTGTACAGAGACGTCGTCCTTGACAGGGGGCTGCATTTGACATAAGATTTTGACATTCAGATGCATTTTAGTTGGACATTGGTCCAATTATTGGAGGTCCAACTAAAAAGCGGTCCAGTTAAAAAATGTCCAACCAGCGAATCACGACTGTAATAAATAGGTTCGTTCCAGTACCAGGAGAAACTGGAAGTACTCCGGAGCAAACAGGGAGGAAATCGTTCCTGTACTATCTTCTTCTCTTATTTCTTCTAATGGTGGCAAACCGGAGTGAAAAGGAGCAAGAATTTTTTGCTCCGGAGCAACAGGGAGTAACTTCCATGTACTGGAACAAACCTAATATTATGCAATAATAATGTTAAGCAATTGTCAATAATAGGGCTGTGCCGAAAAGGTTCAAACTTCTGCTGGTGAGGTACAGATCATACAGCTCACACACAGGCCCGACGAGACGGGGGGTAACTATCAAGGAGCCCGTGTCTATTTTAGGGACCCGCATGATAACAAAACCAAAAATAGATGTGCGTGAAAGTTGAAGGAAAATTTAAAAACCTAATACGAAAAAAACAGCAATTGTAATATATTGAAAAAAATTAGTTTAGTAAAAACGAATTAATAAAATCCTGAAATTTGATTTAATGTTGTGAACCTTTAACTTTATGCTCAATGCGGAGACTTGGCATCCTCAAAGGAATTTTCCAGGATAATTGGACGTAGCGTAAAAAAGCCGATTAAAATCACTTAACAGTAAGGTTGAACCATCCTGGTAGGGTCATTAGAACAGGCTTAATATCTTGCGGGTTTAACTTTTGTCTTCTGCCGATGAGAGTCGAGCTTAGGCAGCATAATACGAATCACTCGAGTTCACCAGCATGTCTCCTGGTATAGACAGACTTGTCCATCTTTACCGTAAGAACCAACAAGTTTATTTTTTGCATTTACAAGTATTTTTTGCATTTTTCCAATCAATTGGATGGCGATATAAGACACGTAAAGAAGCTGCCATTCGAATCTCCATAGGAAAAATTTTAAGTGATGCAGGAATTCCACGAAAGTCTACCCGAAAATCTTTAAAATCGTTACCGATCTTAGGTTCCAATTAAACTTTTCAAATTTCACCGGCATGAAAGACTAACCTTTTTCCACAGTCAATAAGATTAGTTTGACGCAAGAGCTACTTTTTTAAAAGGATGTAGACGTTTCTACGGGCATTAATTTATTTTTTTTTGTTCGATTACTGTATTTTAAACAGAAAAACTATCTGAGAACGCGTTACAGGGAATGAACAGTTCTGTGCGGAAAAATATGCTCTGAAAAAAATATGTTGTTTCATTTTTCACAAAAACAAAAATTTATGTTAAAAATTTAAATTGCAAAAAACCTTTTTTCTATTTTTTTATTTTATCAACAAAAACCTAAAGAGAAAAGAAATATCTTGAATGTGATGGCATGATAGAGAACTTATCGCTAAAAAAGTTTTTCTAACAATAACTTTATACATCTTTTTAAATTTCATACTAATTGACTGTAGTTTTATTACGGTATATATTTCTAAGTATCATTTCAAATCAAAATGCATATACCAAAAATCTTCTATAATGTGATAGTTGTCGTGATATTCAGAATTTTGCTCCAACAAAAACAATTAATTCGTGTAATTATGCCGTTTTTAACACTTCATAAATTGTCAACAATCTAATGTTAATTGTTTTAAAGATGTAAAAGAAACTTTTTCAGTGTATTTAGGTCAAGGAGAATCTTTCAATAAAAATTTTCCTACACTCTTAGAAAAAATGAAAATTATATTTGACGTTAACAACGTAGTGACGCATTTTTCTGTCAAATGATATGATTTTACATAATTTGATATGTAAAATTTAACATCGTGACTCTTTTGATGTAAAATTCCGACTGAATTACCTAGGAAAAGCCGAACAACTCACAATTTTACATGTAATTAAATGTAAATTTATGTGAATTGAGACGCTCCTTTGATGTGAATCTTTCAAGATGTAAAGTTTCCAGGTTTTTTTTTGCTGTGTAGCAACAACTAGTGACTTTTTGTAATTCATACTATTTGCAGTCAAAAATACAATTTTATTCTTAAAATATCTCGAGAATTACTACATTTCATAAAATTTTTGCTAAGAGCATTTTTATTGGAAATGGCGTTTAGAATCATACTAAACGTCATTTCTAATAAAAATGCTCTTAACAAAAATTTTATGAAATTTAGTAATTCTCGAGATATTTTAAATTTTGTTTTAATAATACAATTATTTTGTTTCATTACGATCTTTTCATAAGTTATTCGCGTTTCTCCATCAACAACAATAGGTTTTTCAAAAGGCCCATCTAACTCTCATTGCGTCTAGCGCAAGGTTTCAACCTACGCTACCCTGTGAACTACACTACACAAAGCATTCTAAAGCCGACTAATGGTAGTACTGTCCACGCTCAAAAAAGATATAAATCATCGCCTATTGAGCTCCGCAAACACTTGTTCGGCATTATGTAGGTGTATGTTGGTGGAAAAACAGCCTATTCCAAGCGTTGCTATAAAATTGCACGTGTTTAGTTTTCCAACAAATAGATGATAGACGAGAACAGGTACAAAGACAATCTCTTCGAATGCTGTCAGCACAGATTTGATTATTTATAAATTTGACACATGTGCATTTCAGTCGCAGATTCGTTATCACCAAACAAGCTCGTGTCGCATTTCAAAGCTGTCAATGTTGTCAAAGATGCCGGCCGATAGACAATTTTATAGAGATAACATGTTTCAATGTACGAAAAATTTGCTATCAATGAACAAGCATATTTCGCGCAAAACGTCAAAGTACACGTAATCAAAATGTATGAACAGTGATTAAAGATACAAAAAAGAAATTGGAATCCAACAAATGTTGTAATACATAGTGATAAGGTTTGATTAATTGCGAATATCCAACCTCATATTCTGGTTGCAGTTGAAAATCGAAATATTGAACTTGCGAAACAAATCATATATTTTATTTTTAAAAGGATAATATGATATATCTAGAGCATTTTTTCATTACATCATATCTAACAGAAACGTCAAACGGAGAAAATCGCGTGCAAAAATTTCCTTGCAACTTTCAAATTTATTTAACAATTAAAGCACACAGAAGGCTATTAATTCTACTATCACCTCTGCATTTACTCATTGCAGGATCGTATAAGCATATTACATGTTTTTCGCGAAGATAATAGGGAGATAATTGATAACTATTATTTTATTACATTATGCCGATCACTTTTGCTATTATGCTCTTTTACATATGTAGTTTTGGCAACACCGTTTGTAGATGGTACATTTTACTGTGACGTTTAGACAGACGGGCTTGTAGTTGTGATTTACAGTCGTGATTCGCTGGTTGGACACTTTTTAACTGGACCGCTTTTTAGTTGGACCTCCGCTAGTTGGACCATTGTCCAACTAAAAAGCATCTGAACGTCAAAATCTCGTGTCAAATTTACTTTGACAATCAATCTGACAATATTTTGAGATATGAACAGATGCATTTACACTGTCAACATCTCTTTTGAAGAGTTTTTGACATTTGTCAGTCGGTCCAATTAGCGAATCAAATTCGTTAGTTGGACAAGGTTGTGGCCCAACCAGCGAATCACGACTGTACTTCATGTGCTGTATTGCAACCGAGAGTGTAGATATGAGGTTTGCATTGGAAAAACCAAAGAGAATAGGGAAAGAGACGAATAGTGTGAAGCCAAAAATACCTTATTGAGCAGACTGTTGGCAACGCTGAATGATTCAACACGATTAATTTAAAAGCACATTTGTAATAAATACTTACCTAAAACGCTAACTATACTTACCTTGTACAACCACTTATCTATACAAACTTGTGCACTCAGTCTTACATACACTTGCCAACATTTACTTTATATAGATGAACTACAATTGAAATATAACACACTTGTGATTGAATTGTCGAACAGTGAACACGTTTTTTTGTAACCAAGAAATTTCCCTGGTAAAAGTAACTTTCGCCAAAATTAATAACCGTCGTCGCCGAATAGCTTCGCCGCCCAGTTCGCCCTCGTGGAGTCCCGTGAGAAGGAAAAAATTATCGTATACAGCAGACCAATCGTGCAATGTAAATAAACATTACTCATGCCTGAGTTAGAGGAGATAAGTATTGTACATCTATCAAAAAAGAAATTTGAGTTTTCGTCATAATTTAGTTCAATCGTGATTGCAAGGTGCATTCTAGAGTATATGTATGAGTAAAAACAAGCTTTAGAATTATTTCATCTCTTTGTTTAGAAATGCACATCTTTTGATAAACAAATCCAACGATCGACGTACGGTTTGTTTTCAAAATATAATAGGAGTCATTTAAAGTGCTGCCTGTGGAAGCGGTTGCCAAAATTCTAGTGTTAAAATCATCATAAAGGGAGTGTTGCCGTTTTGACTGATTTTCACTCTTCATCTCTTTCCCTATTCTCTTTGGGAAAAACATGCTAACTACAGTTGACTTGGAGAAACATCACAACGCAAAACATCACATCTGCAAAATCTTAGCACAGCTTTGGTATACTATATGTGACATTTTGACTTAAGTTGAAATTAACATATAAAGAGTTATCATTTTTCTCTAATATTTGTGGACGATAAATAGTCAATGCTTAGCTTTTGTTTGGCATAATAAACTCAGTTTGTTTACATTTGTTTGATATTACGTTTTGAATAAACGGTATAGATATGTGATATGTTCTGGTTATCATACAATGGATATACATTACAAGAACATTTGATACTTGCGACAAATGCACAAAACCATCCATTTAAAATTGCTGGCTAAATAATGCGATGTACTACTGAAATATTATTAGTTAACTATTTGTTGGTTATAGCACAGATAACAGACGTTTAGGCTCGATTCTAAACGTGTGTAAATACTAGAGCACTCTAGTTAGAGTGCGGCCAAGACGCGTTTGACGTATCCAAACGAGCAGAAATCTGACGTATTTCTATTGTGAATACGTCAAATTTCATGTTCGTTTGGATACGTCATGGCCTCTTTGCCACACTATAACTAGAGTGCTCTAGTAAATACCCGCTACTGAAATTCCGAATAAATCAGATGTCTGAAACACGTTCGACAAACGTTTGTAGGTGGCGCAGTGAACGATGCAATGCAGTTGGAATGTAGCTGTCAAACCCGTGTAGCAAACAGTTGCGTAGATGGAAATATTGAAATACGGATTTCCAACGCTTATCAATTTGAAAGTTTACACAGATTTTTGAAGAAATTTTGTTCTAACCCAAATATCTGTTATCTGTGGTTATAGCCAAAGTCAGAAAATGCCTACTCCTAGATAATGTCAAAACACGATGAATTTGACATGGCCAAACTAACAAAGTATCTTCTTCTGGGATTTCGTTTGGGAAGCTTTTGAACTTGGTTGGCTCCTTGCGAATGAAATCGACAAACCAACACTTTGCAATTTCAAAAAGGATTCCCAGTGTCAATTGTAGCAGGTACTTGATATACCGTCTTCTACTCTGAGTAATTGTTTCCAAGTGGTTTTATAACAGAATTCAAATAACTTGCACGTTGGAATTAAACTACGATAAAACTCTCTAATTACTAAAATACTAGTTTTATATTGGTTTTATTCCAGCTTTAAAAGAGTATTCAGAACCGTTCCAGAACCATTCTTAAAACTAATACCCTAAAGTTTTATCGTGGAAGTCATAGACGAATTTCGCGCCAACTCAGATTTTAATGAAAGTTTCTGTGCATGTGAACTTTGTCACAAAAAGCCACTTTGTTTTCCCAAAAATGATCTAGACCGTCTTTTGAAAAGGGTCAAACTTTTTTACCATTTTTTTTTAAATGGCTATAGGCTAAAAATGACAAATCCTGCAAAAAAAATTGTGGGAGTGATTTTCACAAAATTAGTCAAATTTTTGAATAAAAATATTGAAAAAATTCTGCATCGACTCTCACACTGAAAATTTAAAATTGATTTACAGAAAAACCCCATCTTTGATTTGGATGAAATTTTGTTCTAAGATAGGCAATTATGTTCCCTACCTACTGTCAAAAATTCAAGTAGGGGCACTTTCAAGGAAAAAAAGTTATTTGAAAAAACTTTTCCTTGTCCAAACTGATTTTTTTTAGTGTATTTTTATCGAAAACTAAACTAATGAAAGTCATTATCATCTCAGAATCCAATTTCCCAACTGCTAGTTGTCTGATACATGCAAAAAGTATCAGTAATGAATTTGGTATAGTATCAATGTTTAATATCGCGATAACCGCCACCACAATCGCGAACCCACGACCCCAATACGCCGGAAATGAACATTCTACGTATAATTATTGTACATGACCCGAGGATTCACCCGAATGAAGTCATGACCCTCGTCCATTCTCTTAGACCAAGGTTTGTTAATATTGATTTGGTATTCCTAAGCTTCCATCGCTCCACGAAATTTGCCAGGTTTCGAGCGTCCTCTGAAGAGAAATAATTAAAAACTCGTTGAAGCTACGCGATCTTTCATAAATATCACCGTCTAATGCCTAAATGTCCACCATCTCATTATCATTCTAATCCAAGTGCCCGCCTTCTCATTACCCGGAATGGAGCACTGAGAAAGAACTCAAACTAAGGTAATCTGCTATGATTTTTCAGTACTCAAAAACTACTATGTTTTCTTCAGGAAATACAAAGAGTGCTTTACATGCTTCATCAAACGGAGACCCTCCTGTAACTATGTGGGCATAGTCGTTGATAGGTAAATATAAAACCATCAGTTTTGCGGGGAAAATGTTGGTAGCACAGTATGTTTTATGATTGCGCTCACCACTACTGTCATAATAATTAGCATAAAAGCGATGCATAGCTGTCATTATATGACGAACGTTCCTAGTATTCCAATTACAGGATGAATCGAACACACAACGTAGGCCGTAGCCCCCAGACAAAACATTGTTTCTCTGATGATCCGTCCGTTAATCCGTCGATGGATCGGTGCCAATAATCGCGTTTTTCAGTTTTTATCAAGTTTTTCATTTGCATTTGTAGCGTCGCGTATATTGGGAAAAAAATCGAGCGATCCGACGTTCAAAAGTCCCTATCGGTTACAATTCTAAGTACTCTGCCCACCACGAAGTAGAAGAGTGTATACGGTTGTTCGCGTCGGGTACTCGTTTTGTCTGACCTTTAATCGTGCATTGGGTAAAACCCGGGGGAAAATGCAGGTACCTAAATATAGGGACACTTAGGGTGTTTGATGTCCATTTTGAAATTCCTGTTAGTTTCCAAGATTACCGAGACCAGCAACCTCTTACTTCCGTTTTGTAACAGCAGCCTTCGAGGGACACTCTCAGGCCTTTACGAGGGAGCTTAGGAGAGAAAACTGATTTTCTTCTTTCGGAGATTTATAGGCACGTTAGAAGATGTTCCCAAAATGGGATGGTCAGACTCTCACTCTTTAGTGTACAAGGAAACAGAAATTACTCGTTGACGGTAGCGTAGCGCTCTTTGCATTTCTTATCGGAGCGTTCCTTAAAAGAATGTTTCATTTTGTCCCTACCTAATTTATATGCGGGATATGTCGAGAGATCATGCGGAGTCTCTCCACCGCAGCAAAACTTTTCATGATTTTCTTCGCATTTTTCACAGCACGCCTTGTTTATACAATAAGTCGCTTTAGGCCGAATTGTTTGCAACGACGGCATTAATGCCTCGCGGCACAAAAAGGCGAGCGGGTAGACCCGTCCAAGAGATCAAAGTTTGGAAGAGCATATTCGGCAAAGAGCACCTTGATTTTTCCTGAACGCAATTGCTTGCGAACCAGAATTTTCACAGGCCGAAGCAAAAGGTTCTTGAAGGAGCGAACCCCATATTTCACAATTAAGGCCCTTGTTGGAGACTACACCATCAATCTCTACTTCTCGGGCGGGTACACAGACAAGATACTTCTTCATACACGGTCAAGTGGTATTTAGTTAAATCTCGGCTTATCTTAGCATTCAAGTTTGTTATGAATATATACCAAATTTGTTACTGATGCTTTTTGCATGTATCAGGCAATTAGCAGTTGGGAAATCGAATTCTGAGATGATTATGACTTTCATTGGTTTAGTTTTAGATAAAAATACAAGAAAAAAAACAGTTTGAATAAGGAAAAGTTGTTTTCAAATAACTTTTTTTCCTTGAAAGTGACCAACTTTAATTGTCGATAGGTAGGGAACATAATTACCTATCTTGGAACAAAATTTCATCCAAATCAAAGATGGGATTTTCTGTAAATCGACTTTAATTTTTTTAAATCGATTTTTTTAGTGCAGAAGTCGATGCATAATTTTTTCAATATTTTTATTCAAAAATTTGACTAATTTTGTGAAAATCACTCCTATAACATTTTTTGTAGGATTTGTCATTTTTAGACTATAGCCATTTGAAAAAAAAATGATAAAAAAAGTTTGACCCTTTTCAAAAGACAGTCTAGATTATTTTTGGAAAAACAAAGTATGCAAAGTGGCTTTTAGTAGCAAAGTTCACATGTACAGAAAGTTTCATTAAAATCTGAAAGGGTGCTGCCAACTCTGAATACGATTTAGCGTGAAATTCGTCAATACTATAATGTATCTTTAAAACGTAAATATAAAAGATCATGATGTTCAGAAATGAGATATTTCCATGGAAACTTCACAAAATACTAGAGAAGTGTATGATATTCTGTAGTTGAAGTTTTAATGATTTTCATTAACCCTCCGGAAGTCGCGCAAATGGCTCACTGAACGAGTAGCCGCAGCTGTTCTAAAACGATTTCGCTAGATTTTCAGAGCAGCGTGCACTTAGTTCACTAGCGCGACTGCCAGAAAGTTGCTCGCCATAGTAGTCAAACAAATAGGACTGTTTTTGCTTCTCCATTTCTAACTTTAAAACATTTTCTAAAAAATCGATGATTTACACCAAACCATCCCCACCTAAGAAAAATGTATTATAACATGATATCATGTGAGATTACATTTTAAAACACATTTGAAAACTGCTCTCCCACGTTCCCATTTTTCGTCATCCAACAATTCCTGGTCACCATAACAGAAATATGTCTATAAATCGGATAATTTTATTGTAAATACGAGCTACATTTCAATAAATCATAAATGATTTGAAGCATATTTCAAAGACAATTTTTTTTCAACCCGACTCCCATTTTTAAGGTTTTCTCCACCACTTAAATGTAATACATCCGTTTCACTTACAAATCTAGTGAGTACAAAAAAGCACTTCTAGGTTTGAAAATATCATAGCTTCATAGGGGAGTGAAAAATATAAATTTTCCACACAAACTAATCTTTAATTCTAATAAAAAAAAGCTCACCGAGCTTTCATCAGCTCACAATCTATACGCGAACGGAGTTCTTAGCGGAATGGACGTACTTTATATATGTTTTCTCCCATTTAATTCCACTATGTTTGTTTATAGTTAAATGCACTTGCACTTCACTATTTAACAGATACCTGCTATTTTGATTATTACTTGTAATTTTCTAACAAACACTGAAGAAGATTACAAGTAGTAATCGAAATACCAGGTATCTGTTGAATAGTGAAGTGCAAGTGCATTTAACTATAAACAAACATAGTGGAATTAAATGGTAGAAAACATATATAAAGTTTCATGAACTGTTCTTCGTTAGTCCTACTCGTTTGAGTGTTGGGCAAGATCGCACAACCGGCGCTAGAATGAGGTTTGTATAGGCCAATTTTAAAACACGGATAAACAATCCATCAAAATTACAGCTAGAAAATTGATTGTTCTCAAATAAATTAGGAAATCCAGTTATTTTATACAGTTACTACTGGCGATTTTGCTCTTTACAGACATATTAAATATGATCTCTTAAATTTCCAAATTAAATGTGAATTGAATGTCTGGTATCGTTTGAATATTATGCATAACGTAATGTTGCTAAATTAAAAATAAATTCATCATAGATAAATTGATATGATGCCTTCATATAAAAACCATTGCCGCATTTGCCTACGCAGATTTTTCATTTATTAAAACTGAAACACAAACTAAAGTAAGCCGTAACGGTCATTTTAAATCATCCAAAACAGAATATGTACCATCCCCCAAAACGTCAACAAACGCATCTACCTATGCAGCGTTGCCATCCGGTAGCCAACAGAGGGTAAACGCTACTGAAACGATCAGCTCGATATTATCTCTAGTTCGCACCGCAACCGTCTCCTACTGTCAAGAGGTCGCCACCGAGTTTGACAGCTCACGCAACCATCTTCATCACGCGAAGGCCACCAATCGGAGAGAAAGAATCCGCAAGAATATATCGTCTCGCACTGTGGTCGCACGGACAGCCAGAACACACAGCCATCGGACGAGAATCGCAGCCATCTCTGTGCTCTGGTAAGGAGGAAAAATTCGGAGAGCTCGAGTGGAGAACGCAAAAATTGGACAAATTTCAGCTCCGGTCAGTGGTTTACGGTTCGATAGTTTCTTCCGGTGCTACATTTTTCGGACAGATGATGCGTGCGGGCCGTGTTTGACCCCGAAAATCGATGTTTTTCTGCCAGATCGGCGACGGGGAAAAAGTTCATGTTCGGATGGAGATTTTTTTTTCTTGTGTACTACTAGGGTCGTGAATGGCTTTTTTCGATGTGAAAGCTAGAAATCATTTTCTTAGTTTAGCTCCTCTAGAGGTTCCGTTAGTGTGTACGTGTAAGGTCCGTCGTTCTAGTGTTAAGTGATTGTCGCAGTGTTTCTGTGAAGTGTCGGCTTAGTGAAAACAAGGTATCAGTTTTCTTTTTGCGAAAAAGTATCAATCACCAGCAAAAAGTGTGAATGGGGAAAGGCAATCTGAAAGCTAGCGAAAAAGAGTGCGACGCATGCACCAGATAGGGGGAAAGAAAAAGTGGTACGGAATCGTAGTTAGTGTGAGTGAGAGTTGTAAAAATGCATTCATAGCATTAGGCAGTAAAAACGAAATTATTGTCCTTGCAAAATAATTACTCTGCGCTAGCGATTAACGAAACAAAAGTAAATCAAGTTTGGCATAATAAAGAAAGAAAATCAATCGAGAAAAAACCCGACGATTGATCCTCTGGAGAACTGTCATTAATCGCACACGCACACTACCGAGAACACGACGAGATTCCTATTCGATTGATTTTTGCTACTGCGGCTCTGTTTGTTTCATTCTGCTGTGCTAACTAACTGGTCTCGCATATTCCGGTTCTTCATGCTTGATGGCAACGAGCAGGACTTGTAGCTGAAAACAACAGAAACGGGTGCTGAGTAGCGACTGGAGAACGGTAAGCATCTGAGTCATCACATCTATGCACCGAAAGAGGCTTATCACTTAGGGCAAGATGCATTCTGAAAGATCGGCACGAGACAGCTGTGCTTTAAAAGCAAAACTTGTACAGGGAATCACTCAACTCGTTGGTACTTTAGTTTGGCACATTGCTTATGTTAGCTTTTTCATTAGGAAAAAGATCTACTCACCTACAAAATCATAGTAAATTTACAATCTACAAAGGTTGGACTATATTGGACCTACGAAAGGTAACAACAAACAAAGGGAAAGGTTCTCAAGATTTATTTATCACAACCTCATAATAGGCATTTGATACAGTTTATTATGTTTAATATGACAGCTAAAGGACAGTAAGACAGGTAGACGTTACAGGTCACAGAAATACATTTTTCAGTATAAAGCTATTAAATTTCAATTCGATTTTTATGAGTACTGTTCTTGCAAAATGATACGTAATCTTTGAACATATATGTAGCCCTTAACATTGATTTATTTGAATAAGTACAGAGGCCATATTCTCACAGTCACGTCACTTAGTGACTAGAAGGAAATTTTTTCTAGTTTCTAGGTGACATGACAGAGAATAGGTATATTTTAGCTTTTACGATTTTCGTATTAGTTTTTTTTAAAATGATTAAGCAGTGTCTGAATTATTTAACTATTGTAAGACCTAATTTTTAGTACCACAAAATTAGGTAAAATTTAGAAAAGTTTTTTTTTTTGGCAAGGAATTTGCGATTGGAATTCGTCTTATCAATATCATTAGTATCAAACTTCAACAAACTTAATGGCCAGATAGAACAACTAGTCATGAGTGACGTCCCGCAAGCATTTGGTTTCGTCTAGCTAGTTAATACGTAACACTATTCCACATTTTCCCCTAACCATAATACCTAACTTTAGCAAGTCGAGGAATTTATGTTTCAACTTGGTTTCATCAGTATCATGGCAGACCGACTTGGCCACAAGATAAACGCTAAATACAAAATTGAATAAACTATTGGTGGTTTCAATCAAACAACTGATCACAACTGGCAACCAGCGTGTACAAAAGTTCTGTTTGCTCGGCATAAAAGGCCCGTCATCAAATTTTAGTAAGACGAGGAATTTTCGTTTCGATACATTCAGCTCATTCGGAGAGTTACTAGTCAAGTGTGGTTTTGGCTCAGAGTGAAATGTGTATTTTGGCGAGAACTTGTTTGTCGGTTCTAGTCCTGATGCTCGCCGCTAGACACTTTTTTCTAGTGCTTAAGATCTGTCATTCTCCATGTTCATAAAGGATTGCTTATGAACAGGAGATTGTGAGCGCAAAATCAGAAAATGTTAGTGCGCTGTTTTGGGTGCACAATATATTTCTTTGGACGTAATTCCAGAACCGTAGTTAATAAAATCATCAATTATTTATTTTGAAATTTGACCTGAATAGAAAAGTCATTTTATTGTTGGCTTATTTTCTTTAATGTAGCCTACTTTTGGATGTGTGGTGCTCCTGGAATCAACGCAATTTTCTTTTCTTCGCGTTTCTTTAGTGAATGCACGATTTGTAAGTTTCTCCTTCGTTCTTTCTAATTGTTGGGCATCGATAAAAATTTCTATCTGCTTCACTAGCTAGTCAACTATAAAATGAGCAGTTAAAGTCGTGACTTACAGTGGCAAACAGTGGCAATCAATCAGACCATTGGTTTCAAAATCATTCATAAAATCATTTTCCGTTATTCCAATGGTATGTACTTCTGGCCTTACAGGGCCGGCGTTACACTTTTAGCACGAGTGGGTAGTAAGCATAGGGTGAGGGTAATATAATAGGGATTTGTCTCATTTTCGCATTTTGCATTACATTTACATTAAATCACTTGCAGTGTGTTTGTGTAAATGAAGTTGTTGTGCATCGATATTTTCAAATGTGTGCCCGAGATATTTCAGATTTCAAATTTATGAAAATGTCCAAAATTTCGAGTGGGTAATTACCAACTCGGTTATTTTCGGGTAATACTATCCACGCTATCCGCCGGCCCTGAGGCCTTATAATATAATGTCCGTGAAACTATTTTCGAACCAATATTGAAAAAAAAAATTCGCTCCACACACTTCCTAGCACAAAAACATTTTTGAACAAGTTCTGTACTGCCTGTGATTGTATATTTGTCCCATTTTCTATGAGATTTTCTATCTTTATGATTTGCGATGATAGGTGGGGTGCTGAATGCTTAAAAGTATTGTATAAGGTATGTTTTGATGAAAAGGATTATGTCAAGTCAATCGCATTTTTACGACAAAAACTCTAACGGGAGTAACAGGAAAGAAACTCAAATAGGCTATAACCGTAACTAAAACCAGCGGGGTAGAACATCTAGTAGAACATTTGTCGCCTAGCACAAAACCTCAATATTTTTATTTTAGATTTTTCATGATTTAACTTTTTTTCTGTTTGTAAACAGGTTGAATAGATCGATTTTCAGATATAGTGCACTTTATATTCGTGAATGTTGAATTTTCAAGCCCTAAGTGCCAAAATTTTGAGGCACACAAAATTAAAAAAATGAACTTCACATATGAATTCAGCTCCACAAAATTACCCCAATGTGAAGTTTACATCAAATTCCGGCCACTTTTAAGGCTATATCCGACTTTTATATGGAAGGTGATCGCTGTACAACGTGTTGTAGGTTGTTAAACACAATATAGCTTCCTGTCTCGATTAAACTATTGAACTTTACCTGAGATGTTGGCCTATATAGCGTAGTGGAAAAACCCTGCTAGCCCGACAAAAGAGGAAAATATCCCCAAAGTTAAAACCTCTATAATCGAAACAAAGAAGAACTTTCCGTATTCCGTATCTGTTTGAAAGGAATTTCCGAAAGAATTAGTTGAAGGACGCACATGGCAATATTTAAAATCAACATCTACTGTGCTGAACTTGAAATTTTTGTTTTAGTTGTAAGTAACGGGTTGCCCACTATTCCCTCCCCAAGGTTTAGGGGTTTGATCGTATTGCAAACATCATCAACCATCAATTGCTTTAAGATGGGTATTGCATTACGCCTCGATAGTGGTGCATCGAGGAGACCGAGAGGGCTTATGCGCCTTTTTTATGTTATATGTTGCTTCATATTCTGCACCTGTGCATACCAACGCTAAACCACTGGTCTATGCGCGGTGTCGTGGCCGACTGGCGGATCGACGTAGATTGACTTTTGCTGTGTGCCGTGTTTGCAAATATTGTTCTATTGGTGGTATTCGTGGACGGGGCTCACGGAGGGAGTCATTGTGTGTCCATTTATCGGTCGACTTCGTCATCGTGCATATGCCAATTGAATTAATTCAATAATTAAATTAATTTAATAAAGTAGAATAAGTAGAAAACTACTAGTTGCAACTTTGTGAAAATCGTAGTTTTTCGTACTAGTGTACAACTGTTATGTGCTAGTCGTATGTCTATCTATGTATGTATTTGTCTGAGTATTTGTGACAGTTGGGTCAGGGAATGGATGCAGAACTGACGTATATGTTAGAATAGTGGCTAATACTTCTGGTGATCAATCTGAGCATTTGGTTCTATTCCTCCGGGAAAATCGGGTTGAATAAGTTAGGGTAAAAGAAATTTACCGACGCACGCGAGTCATCCATTCTCGGCCAGCATTGCATGATGAAAGTCTAACAGCATGCAATTGTCGTTAATGATAAATATACAACATTTGCCGCATTTAGAGGAGTCTGATTGCATGTTACATATGTTTTTTCTATTCTACTTCATTAGTCTGTTTCTTTTGTACATCTATTATTTTGATTTTCCATTATTTATGTATACCAAAATAGTATTGTTCAATTTATACACTTCTAGTCAAGCTCTTTGCATCTTTTTTTTCTTTATTCGGCATGTTATGATTCCTTTTATTAATATATCTCTACTATACGCTATCTATACTCTTATGGGTACAAGCGCTCGTGGCCTTCGCAATAACACAAACCTGGCCACAAACGCGACCATGCAATTGCAATAATCCACATATACTTACGCCCGCGATTTCACCTACATGAAAACACTCCGGTAGTTAAGTAAACGTGGCATCTTTAAACTTCCAAACGCGGTCTCAAACATTAATCCACCACTCGCGCGATTATGAAACGGTCACGTCCGAAAGTTTTACCAGTCTGGACTAATGCCTTCAGTTGAACCAATCAAAAAAGTGACGCTCATATTCACTAAACAATACGTTCCTTGGTGACATGACCTGGAACTCAAGTGATATGGGAAAACGGACTACCATCTGTACTATACACTAAAAATTAAGCTTCATATTCACGGTACGCGCGCGATCAAGCAAAAATACACACTACGTCTTTATAAAATCGAAGTTATACACGCGAAGTCACATACACGTGACAAACACGTTAATATACAAATGCTTGAGCCCTTCGCGACCATCCCCGGCACCTACACCCGCGATCTCGTAAACATGATAACATCTCGGTGATAAAGTGAATGTCTCAGCTCCTATAAATTTTCAAACGCGGTCTCAAGCGTGAACCTAAAAACTCCCCCACTCGCACGATCATGAATCGGTCACTTCCGGATGTATCTATCCTTGATATCTTTGAACTGGAGTCGACTGTTTCCAATTTTCAGGTTAGGTGTATGGCTTTTCAGTCTAATTTTTAAGCAAAAACAAACTATTTTGTCTTCATCCGACGTTTCGGTCCGTTTGGGACCTTTTTCAAGGATTCAATAATTGTTGTTTTGTTGTCAGATCTGTTGTTGTACAACAATAGATTGTCATATGGTTTTTCAGGATCATCTGTTCCGATCGTGTAAAGTTTTATCGGGATCGAAATGCTCGTCTTTTTCCTCTGAATTCGGTTCAGTCAATATACTTCAACTAACTGCTTTTGTTTAAAAATTAGACTGCAAAGCCATACACCTAACCTATCCTTGATATCAGCAGACTAGGTCCATGCCTTCAATTGGAACAATTAAAAAAGAAAGCTCTCATATCCACTGGACACCACGTTGCATGGCGACATGACCGAGGACTCTAGTGATATGGGGTAAATTACTAACTGTCAGAATGTAAATTGTACACCAAAAACTAACTATCAGAATGAAGGTCCGCGTGACCATCCAAGAACGCACGCGTATATAGGAAATGTCACACGGTAACAAAATCCAGTCTTTTACACGCGAAGTCACATAAACGCGAGCACACGTGACAAACACGTTAACGTACGAACGCTTAAGCCCTTCGCGATTAACAACGCACACCTACGTTCGCGATCGCGCAAACTTAATAACACCCTGGTAATAAGGAGAACGTTTTAGCACTCACGAAGTTTCAAACGCTGTCTCAAACACGAACCTACAAACGTCCGTTTTCGCGCGCTCATGAATCGGTCACGTCCGGAAACCATTACTCTCTGTCCTAATAACTTAGGTCCATACATTCAGTAGGACAAAAAAAATAAAGCACATATCCACTAGACAACACGTTCCATGGCGACATCACCGGGCACTCTAGTGATATGGAAGATCTCACTCTCTTTTAGCATCTTAGCCGTACACCAAAAAATAATGTATTAGACTCACGGTCCGCACGCGATTATCCAAGAACACACGCGAATATGCGAAAGGCACACGATTATAAAATAGAATTTATACACGCGAAGTTACATACACGTTAGCACACGCGACATACAAACGCACACGCGATCGAACACGTTAACGTACAAATGCTCGAGCTCTTTGCGATGATACATGCCATCGCGAGTCCCTACGCCCGCACATACCTGAACCGTACAATGAATATCACATTCAGAATCACGGCCCGCTACAATTGGTCTAATGCAGTGTTTTAGTGGGCGACATTGCCTGTCTCGTCTGCAAATTGTAGTATGTGATTCTGACGCGCAGCCCTTCCGAGAACCTAGCTCTACAGCTCCAGTAGGACAACTCTCGAAAAAAAAAACGGGTTGCCCACTATTCGGGTTCTTGTTTGCCCGGCGGACCCTTCTTGTCAGGGCGGCCTAGATGCTTCTACCAAGATTTTCGGATTTTCGTAACACAACAAACGACAAAAGGTAAACAAACAAATAAACTAATAGATTTACCGACTATTTTTTCATGACGTCCACTTTCCCTTCGGCTGTTGCTGGCGACAAGCGATGTCTTCCGACCGGCCGGGTCAAAAACAGCCGCGTTCTCCTTCGGTTGTATCTTCGATGGCTGCGGTCCGTGACATTTAGCTAGAGCGCTGAGCTTTGCTCTTTTGTTGGAACCTCCCTGGCGACGTTTTGTTTTATTATTAATCATATTATTATTTGATGCCGAACGCCAATTTGCTTTGAATTATTTCTCACTTCCAACTATTTTCGGAGTTTTCTAGAGGTTCCGCTTGAAAATTTCTCAAAATGTCACAATTTGGCACAACTCTGGCGAGTTTGGAAAATTTTTGTCATTGGGTACAACATGCACGTTTTTGGACGTATATCATTCATGAGCCGTTTCTCCGTAGTGACAAAAAGCTAGGTCGGGCCAAAACAGCACGGAGCAATTCTATTTCTCCAAAACAGGTGAGGAATTCCCCGCCCGAAGATCCGTCCGAAAATCTCCAAAATCGTAACCGACCATTTTATATTCCGATGAAGCTTTGCAGATTTCACCGGCATGGAAGACTAAAAACAGCCAATAAGATTATTTTGACTCAATCGCAATTTTTAAAAAGGGCGTAGACGTTTCTAGGTGCATTAATTTCAAAAAAATTTTGTCCGATAACTATTTTATATAGCAAAACTACCTGAGAACGTGTTACAGGGAATGAACAGTTCTGTACGAAAAAAAAATGCGCTGAAAAAATGTTGCGCCATTTTTCACAAAAACAAAAAATTACGTTAAAAATTTAAATTGCCAAAAACCCATTTTTTTAATTTTTATATTTTGTCAACAAAACCCAAAGAGAAATGGAGTATTTTGAATGTAATTGCATGATGGAGAACTTGTCGGTAACAAAGTTTTTCTAACAATAACTTTATGCATACCAATTGACATACAAAACTGTAATTTTATTACATAATATCGTTCAAAGTATCATTTTAAATCAAAATGCATTCAACTTTATGCATACCAATTGACATACAAAACTGTAATTTTATTACATAATATCGTTCAAAGTATCATTTTAAATCAAAATGCATTCAACGAAAATCGATAGTTTTCGAGATATTTGAGATTTTTCTCCAATAAAAACAATTAATTCGTGTAAGTATGCCCTGTTAAAAAGTTATTCGCGTTACCCCATCATAAATCCGAACCCAAATCGAAGAAATACGAAGATAAGAGAAAAAATACGGTGCTGGGCTTCGTCCGAACACCGCAATTATTGGAGAAATCTACAAACGTGTCGCCAAACAAAGGCGTTTCTAGAACAACCGTGCCCAGTGATTTCGAAAAATCTCCTTCATTTATCGAAGCTGCATGCTGACCAAGGCTTTAACCGGCCACTGCAAACTTAATTATCACCTAGCAACTATTTAACGCGCTGAGTCTTTTTCATGTGATCTTTGTACATCCGACTACGGAACCTCATATCCTCTGATATGTAACTGCACAGCAGTAGCGAAATTGCGATTGTTTTCGGCCGTCCTTATGATCCATAAATGACGTAGCATTTTTTGAGCGATTTTTAACACCCCCCTCCCCCCTCGTAGCATTTCGTCACAAACCTGTAAATACCCCCCCCAGGTAATTCCGTAGCAAAAAATTTTTGTCCGATAACTATTTTATATAGCAAAACTACCTGAGAACGTGTTACAGGGAATGAATAGTTCTGTACAAAAAAAAAATGCGCTGAAAAAATGTTGTGCCATTTTTCACAAAAACAAAAAATTACGTTAAAAATTTAAATTGCCAAAAACCCATTTTTTTAATTTTTATATTTTGTCAACAAAACCCAAAGAGAAATGGAGAATTTTGAATGTAATTGCATGATGGAGAACTTGTCGGTAACAAAGTTTTTCTAACAATAACTTTATGCATACCAATTGACATACAAAACTGTAATTTTATTACATAATATCGTTCAAAGTATCATTTTAAATCAAAATGCATTCAACGAAAATCTCCCAAAACACGATAGTTTTCGAGATATTTGAGATTTTTCTCCAATAAAAACAATTAATTCGTTAAAAAGTTATTCGCTTTTCCCCATCATAAAATGTCAACAAGGTAATGTTTATCATTTTAAAGACGTAAAAGAAACTTTTCCAGTGTATTTGGATCATGAAGAAGCTTCCAATAAAAAGTTTTCCTAACAACAACCTTAGACACATTTTCATAATTTGTATTATTTGCAGTCAAAAATACAATTTTATTTTTGATTATGTTTCTAAACGCCAGTTTAAATCAAAATGCTCATAACAAAAAAATTCTGAAATTTAGAAGTTCTCGAGATATTTTAAATTGTGTTTTAACAACACAATTAATTTGTTTTATTACAACATTTTCACAAGTTTTTCGTGTTTCTCCATCAAAAACTGGTAAAACAAGTCTTTGTACAAAAAGGGCACAAATCCTAACTTATTAGTCATGGGTGCGTTTCGCCTTCGTCTCATCAGAAACCGACACTATCTTTTTGTCGGAATAGAAAAACGAAAATTTTTCGCCTGGTCAGAAATTTTGGTTTTGACCCAATTTTTCTCCTTAGAGTGAAATACAGCATAGGGTATTTGTGTTATTATATTGCAGGCCCAATCGCAAGGGAGGGTTTTGGGGGTTCAAACCTCTCCCATGAGGGTTTCGATTTACTTCTAAAAACTTATGAAATACCTGTTCAGGAAATAAATATACTGCAAACCCTTTTGACACATAAAATGTCATTGAGTTCAGCCATTCTAGAAACAAGTCGACTAAGAAAACAAGGAAGAAACACTGTGAGGGTGGCTGGAAAGGGATGTATGTCAAGTTAGTCGGCTTCTCTTATGGATCGTTTCGAGAAGTTTCGATATTAGTAGCAGTTGTGTGTAGACCAGTTCCATAGCAGATGTCGGTCAGCGGGCTACAACGGGGACTAAGGAAGAAAAATACGAGGTTGGAGAAAATCGTGATATCGTTATCTGGAGAAATTTCACTGCCGATGATCACTCCGCCGGAGTGGCTGACAGCTAAGTGGATCGTGCAAATGGACATCGGTATTAGGTGAAATACCGCCACCGAGGAATTCTCAGATAGCAGATAAATAGAAACGAGTGGCGTGAAAAAGGATAAGAAACCCTGCGAAGGTACTTGTGAAGAGATGTGAATCATTATGGTCGACACCTTCAGATCGCTTTGTGTCTCGCCAGGCTGTAGCAGACCAGCGCAGTTCAGATAAACCGTGAAGGTTGGACAGTGAGCAAAGAAAAACAGCTTTGGATAAAAACATGAACGATTAACAAAAATCAAAAAGAGTAAGAGCACAATCCCTACTGAAGTAGTACCTAACGGTTGCCCCAGATGGATGAGGATTGCGAGATACAAGAGGTTTAGGTTTAGTCAGCAGGCTTAGCTACTACAATCCAATCCGAATCTACTACGAATCTATTCCTTCTCGATAACAAACATTTACTCTATCTGTTGAGCTGAGACGATTGGTACACAAGACTCAGCTATCCAGGTCTAGGAAAAATCTTCATTGGTTGAGGCTTTCTATACCTTCCTTTTAAAAGAAACATAAAAAAATCAAAACCCTTCCCTTGAGAATTTTCTGTACACGGGCCTGTATATTGGTTATCAACAATGAAGAAAAGCTGTTGATGCCAATGTGTACGCATTCCATCGTTTGAACGCCGAGTAGTTGATAAATTAGTGAAGCACCCTCCTGAATAGAGTGAGAATAGGCACGTTACTGTATTCTGTAACAGTAAAGCCCCAGGTCAGACAGAATAAAATTCTGTCAGATACAGCCAAAAACGCCTATTGAATTTATTTAAAAGGGTTTGAGGGTTATATCGTCCCACATGATTGGAGACAAGCGATTGTAACCGGCATCTCAAAACCAGGAAAACCAAACTCCGATCACAACTTGTATCAACCGATTGCAATGCTGTCCTGTACCCTAAAGTCGTTCGAGAAAATTATCCTGTTCCGGCTTGAAAATTGGGTCGAAACAAATGACCAACAGCTAGAAGATGCCAATCATCTTACCCTATAGCTCAAGGTATGAAGAAGCCAAAAGTTTTAGGCCTATCAGTTTAAGTTTTCTTCTGAAAGCTTTGGAACGGATAATCGATCATCACATCAGGAACGTTAGTTTAGTTGAATATCCACTGCACAAAATGCAACATGCACATCAGTGTGGGAAATTCACGATCACTCTGCTTCACGATGTTGTTAACAACATTGACAAAGCCTCCTCGCTCAAGTAATCTAACTTGGGTTTATTCCTAGATATTGCAGGTGCTTTTGACTATGTGTCCAGTCTACTCTGGGGTATCTGCATGTATCTCGGGTTGGATAAACGCAATGCTTGGTAACCACATTGTTTGCTCGTCACTGCGACAGGCTGAGGTACGGAAGTTGAGTATTTGCGATTGTACTCAGAGTGGCATTCTGTCACTTTTGTTTTGGAACTTGGTTGCCGACGGCTTGTTGAAGAAACACAATGAGCTTGGATCTCCAACCTATGGGTTTGCTGACGATTACCAAATACTAATTGCAAGACTTTGCATCAGAAGAATCTTTGACTGAATGCAATAGGCATTAAGAGCTGGCGAATGGTGGAGTGGACAAGTTAAATTATCAGTTAATCCAAGCAAAACTTCAATGGTTCTTTTCACGAAGAAGCAAATAACAACCGGGGTTCGTCCTTTGCAGTTCTTTGATTCTGAGCTACTGTGTGCAGATCAAGTCAAATACGTTTGAGTTATATTTGATTCCAAACTGAATTGGTCTTCTCACATTGAGTTCAGCGTCAAGAAAGCGTACATGGCCTTCGGGCAGTGCAGATGAACTTTTGGAAAGACCTGGGGTCGCAAACCTAAATACATCTATTGGATTTACACGACAATTGTACGTCCAATACTGTCATACGGATGCCTTGTGTGGTGGCAGAAGGGAGAGGTGGTGACGGTCCAGTCAAAGATAAGACATCTGCAAAAAATGACGCTTATGGCGTTGATTAGTGCTTTTACGACTCCGACTGCTGCTCTTGAGGCACTTCTTAATATCAAACCATTACACATACTCCTCAAACAAGAAGCACTATCATGTGTATACAGACTGCAGGTTACTAGGCTATGGAACAGTAACTATGTTGATCTTGCTGCTAGTCATAAACGATTGTGGTCACAAATGATTACATGGGTTGAAGATATTCTTGCTCCTAGTGATATTACACTCACATATAGTTTTCCTTATAGAACATTCCATGTGAGAATTCCCTCTCGAGAGGAGTGGTTGTCTGACTACAACAAACGCAAGTGGTCTGTTACACTGATGGAGGGACGTGCTGGTGCTGGTGTCAACTGTCGTGAAACGAGATTGGAACAATCTCACTCACTAGGTAGATATTTTACTGTATTCCAAGCAGACATTTTTGCGATTATGTGCGGGATACAATCGACTGTTCAACAGAGTTTGTCCGGCAAAGTTATAAACTTCTTCTCCGATAGTCAGGCTGCAATCAAGGCCTTTAGCTCAGACATATCACAGTCCAAGCTAGTTATCGCGTTCCGAACCCAAACCGAAGAAATACGAAGATAAGAGAAAAAATACGGTGCTGGGCTTTGTCCGAACACCGCAATTATTGGAGAAATCTACAAACGTGTCGCAAACAAAGGCGTTTCTAGAACAACCGTGCCCAGTGATTTCGAAAAATCTGCTTCATTTTTCGAAGCTCCACTGCTGCATGCTGACCAGGGCTTTAACCGGCCACTGCAAACTCAATTATCACCTAACAACTATTTAGCGTACTGAGTCTTTTTCATGTGATCTTTGTAAATCCGACTACAGAACCTCATATCCTCTGATATGTAACTGCCCAGCAGTAGCGAAATTGCGATTGTTTTCGGCCGTCCTTACATGGATGACACCATGTTTGGGCGACTGATTCTCAGAGACATACTAAAGTTTATTATCCAATATGGTAAAGAGCTTTAGGCTTTCTCGCAGGCGAATTGAGCTACTTGTGAGTTTAACTTACCTGCTGTTTGTTTTCGTTTTTGTGCTGCTATTTTTCCCACCCTTTCAATTCTACTTCCACCCTGCTCCCTCTCCTTTCCTTCGGCTCAGGAAATGATGAAAACACACGGCAAGGCACAAATCCTCAGCTACATACGGGGAACGTGCCATTTGAGCTAATATATTCTGATTCCTGATTCCGGTATACTAAAGTCGTTCGAGAAAATTATCCTGTTCCGACTTGAAAATTGGGTCGGAGCAAGTGATCAACAGCTAGAAGATGCCAAACCTCTTGCCCTATATCGAACCACGAAATGGATGTTACCAGCAGAACCATCATTTCAATCACACGATTTTCGAAGAAACAAACGCCCCTGTGTTAAAGATACATTTGACACAGCAAGGGCAATATCCATGTGCGCAACTAGCACATGTAAGTCCCTCCTGCCAATCATTACTCGGTACGAGGAACACTTTGATTTGGGGACGCCCGTTTTCAGTTGTTTTTTACGTTGTGGAAGCAGGATCCCAGCTGATCGATTCTTTGCTGAGCTGTTTCAATCCCCCGGATACTATACGGCCTCTGGACTTCCTAGTGAACCACAGTCGTAAAATTGAATTCGCCGGAAATCGTGATTCTTCTTCAATATCCGAGGGAATGTAGTTACCGATTTCAGTCTGATTGGATTCCACTTGAGCAATGCAGCCAGTAACATTTTCAGCTAATGGCGAAAAATACACACCAGCTCGATATATGAATGTAAACTTGTAAAATATATCAATGCATTGTGCATGCATTGGCTATCTTTTCCACGCAACTACACTATTGTAAATTGACTAGCAGAATTGTAATGAGCCCTGGAAGGTGAAAATAAATCCTAGAGAAAAGTTTGACTTGGAAGGGTTAAAATGTATTAAATCAGAATAGATCGCAAGATCTCAAAATTACTACATTCATTAATCTATGAACTTAGAAAACCTGGTTTATTTTCATTTCGAACGATTGCATTACATTCCTCGACCTAAGAAACACAACCAGGAGGGAACACTAGTGTCATGCAGCGAGCGTGAGATGTGAAAAAGTGTAAGGAAAACAAGCAAGATATTTATAAATATAAATAAATCTTCTAAGCGCTTCGGCGCAAGCAGCATTCTTCGTTCCACCTCCAACATCAGAATCGGCTCCATATCGGAGAGCTGCGTCCTTACTTGTACCGGCTTGGTTGGCTGGAAGTGATGCAGCTAGATCTTCGCAAGTTTCCTTCTAAATAATAATGTGCATTAATGGGAGAGACTTATTCCAACCCGACACGATTAGTCACACGCACACACGTCCGCACTTGGATGCTGCTGGCTGGGCGTCGATGCTTATACGCCAAGCTAAATATCGCCATCAAAAACGATGTGACAACGGCGGACGACGACGTTATGTCGTGACGCCGTGCGTCGCCACCGGTCTCTTCGCCACCTTGTACTATCTTGTTACTGCAGCTGTCTGGTCTGGCTTTTGGATTCATTCGGGATTGAGAGAAGGAACATACTGACGATTTTCCTTAGGAAAAACCTGATTTGTTTCACCCTGCAGTGAGATGGGATGCTTCTTATATCGATATTTGCTTATTCATAATTTTTCAGAATTGATGCGAAGTACGCACGCAACTAGAGACTATAAGAACGTAGGTTCGAGTTCGACTCAAAAAAATCTCGGATGAAATGAAAATCGAATAAATTGTATAAAATGAATACTGGTACTTTTTGATATATCGTAGGGAATTCCAGTACAATATTCATTATATAACATCATATCGCGAACAAAAAACACATTGCATAAAAGAGCTTTGAGTTAGCTACTTCTCAGTATTTTATCAAATTGTTTGATAAATTGTCTTCTGTAAACCATTTGAACTCAACCGAACTTTTTCGTCTCAACATCTCAGTATTCGGACTTCGTTTGACATCTTATATTCAGATCACAAACCACTTAAACAAAAGAATGGTTTGCTTTCGAGTAATTATCTGAATTGAACATAAATGATTGACTATTGATGGACAGTAGAGTTGATTGAAAAGGGTTGGTTGACATCATGATAATTAGCCATGATAGGGTAGCCTAGAAAAAAACTGTTTTTAATCCACCTAATAGTGTAATTGTGCCTTTCTCATTTATCCAATAGCAAGTTATATTCAATATATTTGTGAAAATGTCCATTTTATTCTTATTACACTTTGCCCACGACTGCCAAGAACCTGATGAACAACATGTCGACGATGACGTATAATATTTAAGTGGATAAATCAGCATGAGTTAAATGTTGTCTTCGTGTTAACATATTTTGGAATGCAGTGGGAGGGGAAAGGGATCGTAAAAGAGGATGTAAGAGAGGCCTAATTGGTGAAAATGGGTTCAGTCGTCATCGAATCCGATGTGACTTTAATTCTGAAATATGCCCGGCACCTTGTTTCGGTTTAAATTCCTATATAACCGTAGTAACTCCGGAATCAAAAGTCAGATCTGAATGAAATTCAATAGCAGTCAATGGGTGTATTGTATTTATCATTTGAAACCAAGTTTGTAAAAATCAGTCAAGAATTTGCTGAAAAATAGGCGTGTCATTATCTTACGAACTTTGCTAGTTCCCCGAGAGTATCAAGAACCGTCATAGGTGGCCAATATTTTTTGTTTTGATTATAGAGGTTTTTAACCTTAGGGTCATTCGCCTCTTTGTCGGGTTAGACAAATCTCTTTAGAAAAATCTCTAATCCTATGTGCGGGGTTGAGAATTAAACCGAGGTGAGCTACGTACAAGACAATCGATTTACCAACTACGCTATCTCCACCTCCTAAGAGGTGGCCCATATGGCCAAAGCTAATTTGATTGGTCTTTAGTGATCTAGGCCCACTAATCCAAGTAATGTTAAATCCGTTTCGATATGTATTACATGATGTCCAAATCATCATGGTGCAAGTTTACATGAGAATTTGCTGTCCAGAAATGGACGAAAGCCAGCAGAACAAAAACGAATATGAATTTAATTTTTTTAGTTCGATTATAGAGGTTTTAACCTTGAGGTCATTCGCCTCTTCGGGTTAGAAAAATCTCTTATTAAAAATTTTCTAACCCTATGTGCGCGGTCGTGACTCGAACCCAGGTGCACTGCGTACAAGGCAATCGATTTACCCACTACGCTACGCCCACCCCCTGATTTTTAATTTTTCGAGTTTGAAACACAAAATATCAATTTGAAGGAGAAATGTGATCAAGTAGTAGGACTAATTCGCTGTGGACGTGCGTGACAAAGATCTTTTTTGCGGAGAGTACAGTCGCAATGAGACAAGAAGGTATTTATGGAACATTGTTGTCGTGTTTGTTACTATTTCCAACAAGGTACCTTCAATGCACATATCTGCATTATAGAGAGAACGGTACCATTACATTGTACGATTGATATATTACAGTGAAGACCTGATTTTATCAGCCCCCGATTTTGTCAGCTTTTTGACCCAATTTTGTCAGCTTCACATGAAAATTGATAGATGGTAGTTTGATGGGCTCTAGCAGACCAATCAAGTTTAATTCGAGTAAATTATTCCTTGAGCATATTTTTCTTTACCCTGGAGATCCTAAATATGAAAAAATCCAAATGTTAACTTTATTTTAAATTTTGCGCTACCTGACCCTATTAAGCGGAATTTAAACCAAATAATCAGAAGGGTTATGAAGCTATATCTAGGGACTAAAGAAGAAATTTTTAAGAGCTTCGATTTGTTAATAAGATAGAAAAATATGTGTCCCGATTTTGTCAATATCCCCGTTTTAGCAGCCTAAATTTCACCAAAAGGTTGTTAAAAATGGATCTTCACTGTATTAGAATTGTCTAAAGTTGAAGTTAAATGCTGATGAAGTACTATCTCTGATAGTCGATCGAAAACACAGCTAAGAAATCAACCGAATTGAGGCTAGCCTAAACTGCCGTGATACACATAACCTGCATAGGAAACCCATAGCAAATGGGACTGTTATGCGGATCACGGCAGTATACACACAATTAATAAAATTGTCGATCAAAACCAACAAACGATATCGAGTTGATAGCTGAAGGTCATAGTAAGAATGTCGATAGACATTGGCAAAACTGATATCATAAAATGTGTAACAAAATCAATTTATCACTATAAGATGAATGGATCCGATCTTTTCGATATCAATCTTGAGCACCCGGGGGCATCAAAAACCGTCATAGGTGGCCAATGTGGTCAAAACTGCTTAAAATGATCATTAGTGACCTAGACCCGAAAATCCGAGTTATGTTGCACCCTTTTTAATATGTATTACACCACTTGGACATCATGGTGTTCCCGCACTATTCAACCTGTAACTTCGGAACCGGACGTCCGATCGACAATTCAATAGCAGCTTATGGGAGCGCTATACTTTTCATTTGAAATCAAGTTTGAGCGATTCGGTTCAGCCATCTCTGAGAAAAGTAAGTAAGTTTTGAAAACACACACACACATACACACATACAGACATTTGTCAATTTGGATGAACTGAATCGAATGATATATGAGACCCGGCAC
Organism: Topomyia yanbarensis; assembly: GCF_030247195.1. Taxonomy (NCBI): domain Eukaryota; kingdom Metazoa; phylum Arthropoda; class Insecta; order Diptera; family Culicidae; genus Topomyia; species Topomyia yanbarensis. Next base: position 361,084,715 of record NC_080671.1, read on the forward strand.
TCCGGGCCTCGGTTAAAAAGTCGCTTTTCAGAGTGATTGCATATCCTTGCTATATGAGAAAGACAAAACTACATTAGCATAAGGTACTTGGATACAACGAAAATGTACTCGCTGAGACAGGGGAAAACTTTGCCAGGTATGACGCTCGAAAAGTTTTACAAAACAATCAACAATATAATAAAGAAAGCATCGCCGGCGCCGGTCATGATAGACGAACGGAACGGGAGTATGGAGCACTTTGAGTTGCTATTGAATGGACAAACGCATAGAGCAGGCACAAACCGAATGAGAATATTCGAGAGCTGAACAACAGTAAGGCCTTTGGTAAGGAGTGACCGGCTGTACGAAGCAATTCACTGTGTTGTCGGGATTATCTGGATGAAGAAGAAATTCCCTGTGTTATCCACAAGAAAGGCCACAAACTTGAGTGCAATCACTATTAAGTGTAACAACTATTAAGTGTAATAATTTCTCCCCACTTTTTTGTAAGGCAGCCTGCATCCGCTGGTTGAATCCTTTGTGTGTTTGTTTATTTGAGGCTTTAGCCTTCAAGCTCATTCGTCTGGGTTGAATCTTTTGCCGAAAAGTACCAAAGGACAAATCTCAGATAAATTTCGGTAATACAATTTGCGAACTTATCATTTGCTTGTGGATTTCAAGTCGGCATGCGATTCGGTAAGACGAAACAAATTGCGGCAATTAATGGCTTTCCGATGAAACTGATTAATTGACCGATTCGTATGACGCTGGATGGAACAAGATGATCAAGTGGTGATCTGGTGCGATATTCGATTGAAGCAGGGCGAGGCAGTCCCCATTATATTGTTCAACACAGCGCTCGAAGGTGTGATAGGAAGATCTGATGTGCGTACGAATGGAACCATTAACACGGTCATGGCTTCGCGTATGACATGTACATCATTGGCGTCGATCACAGAACAGAGGAAGAGACGTGTGGTACGAGGTTATCAATCAGCTCTTGAAATACTAGTGATATGTGATAACGACGTTATCCACGAGGTAAAAGGTGTATTGTGGCTACATATAGAATTTTCTATGGTTTGTGTAGTTAGCTAAAGTCCCTATCGTATAAAGGCGAATATAAAACATGCTCTTTACAAATCTTTATTACTTTCTGTACGGCCATGGGGCTCAGTGCACAGTACATAGAAGCGTAACTACTACTAAATCCTGGACAAAATAGCAGAAGGGATTTTTTGTGTTTTTGTTAATTTTTTCGACGAAATTGTTTTTCAAACCATACTCTACACTGATAATATAAATTCGTAAATATAATGAAATCGATCATACAATACACGAATTCATTCGTCGTTTTCTGCAACGAAGTATTTTCGTGCATTCTAAATAGTAGGTTTCGTTCATTTCATGAACAAGAATGGCCGCTTGGTGAAAGAAATCTTTCGTAAATTTTATACGTTTAATGTATACTGCACGAATGTTATCGTTGATAACGACATTATTTTTCGTGAATGAAACGAAATGTTTTGTTTATTTTAATAAACGTGTGTGTATATTACGAACGATTTCGTTGGTCGCATGAATTAATTTCGTTTATCTTAGAAAAGTGTTCATATTTATTATCCTCTTATTGTTTTCAGTCGATCTTTTGGGATCGATATTTGACAACATCGATTTTTTTATTTAAAGAAATCGATGTGGCCAAATCGATTTTACTGTGGTACGAAGAAATGGCCGCTTGATGAACGAAAATTATCGTGAATTTTACTTATTTAGGTTACATTGCACGAATGTAATCGTTGATAACGACATTATTTTTCGTGAACGAATCGAAATGTTCCGTGTATTTTAATAAACGTTTATGTATATTACAAACGATTTCGTTTGTCGCATTCGATGTTTTAGGATCAATGTTTTACAGCACCGATTTTTTATTAATTAAAAAGATCGATCTAGCAAATTCGATTCAATTTCAACCTGCTCATCATTATTGAGTACTAGAAAGATTGTGGTGTGAAGAAATGGACGCTTGAAGAACAAAAGTTTTAGCAACTTTTACTTATCTAGTGTACATGGCACGAATGTTATCGTTGATAACGACATTATTTTTCGTGAATGAAATAAAATCATTCGTTTATTTCAATAAATGTTTGTGTATATTACGAATGACTTCGTTGGTCGCACGAATTCATTTTGTTCATCTTAGAAACGTTTTTCTTTTTCTTCTTATTTTTTCATTCGGTCTTTTGGGATCGATGTTTGACAACACCGATTTTTTTAGTTAAAAAAACAGATCTGGCAAAATCGATTTTATTGTGATATGAAGAAATGGTCGCTTGATGAACGAAAGTTTTCGTGAATTTTACTTATTTAGTGTACACTGCACGAATGTTGTCGTTGAAAACGACATTATTTTTCGTGAATGAAACGAAATGTTTTGTTTATTTTAATAAACGTCTATGTATATTACGAACAATCCCGTTGATCGCACGAATTCATTTCGTTCATCTAAGAGAAGTTTTCGTATTTAATAGCATATTCTTTTGACATTGCTCCGGCAGAGAAAAACTCAAAATTATTCATACAAAACCATCGATTTGCGGTAGCTCAACTGAACCGGTACTGATCCAGATTCTGGATCAACTAGAAGCGGAAGAGGTTTAGAAAATCTTCCTGAAACCGGCGGACACGGATACGGCTACTAAATAGTCAGACCGAGACCGTCGTGATCATCAACAATTATATGACGTATAGCAACAATGACTCCATATTGAAGCTCTGTTGACGTTGACGGTTCGATGAATGGTGCTCGTAAATATTATAAAGATATTCGTATATAGCAGCGAACAATTCGTTTGCCGAACGAAGCTTTTTCGTAATAAGCCAACGAAAGTCGTTTCGTGGTTTTCACGAAAAACTCGTAATAAAAAATAAATGTATTTCAATAGAACTACGAACGATTCATTATATGTACGAAAAATTCGTATATTTTATGAAAATTATCTGTACGAAACTAATGCATAGCGATTTACGAATCTATTCTATCAGTGAAACGAATTATTTCCGAAAAATGTTTTTTTCAATTGATAATTTTTGCATATAAGTATTTGAAATTGGGTAAATTTCAACTATTTTTTTAACTTTGAATTAAATTATTCCACAATTTTTCAAAATGCCCAAAAACTAAGTGTACAAAGTCAATATCTGTATCTGGTACAAAATCGTGATTTTCATAACAAACACCAACAATTTTGACCAAGGGAAACCTATTTTGGTTACGTTTTTTTGCTTTTCCAAATGTTTTTTTCCATTCCAAAAAGTGCACATTTTTTCAAAATTATTAAAAATTCGGTAGTGAAAAAAGTACCTTGTCGGGCAGCTTCGTTTAAAGGACACGGTTATTTGAGCTCTCTTCTCCACCTTCCAAGAAAAATATATTTCCAACTAATCCGATTACCCTTCTTACAGCAGTTTGAAACTGGGATGCTTTTGCTGAAATATAGTCAAAATAAGCAACAAAACCTTTTGAGGCTATACAAAACATCTCAAGTAACAAGAAGAATTTGAGTAGGTGATTTTTGAATGTATACAGCTATTTATTTATTGCCTTTGTGAGTATTTTCAGTTCTATTTTGAAATGCATACTTTATTAATCAAGATAATTACAAATTAAGACTTTTTAGCTATTTCTCTATCCACTCCATTATGACAATTATACTTATAATTGCATACATGTCCCGCTTATTCAAAAATATAAAATATTTTGTGCATAGTCGTTTAATTAGAAAGTTTTTTCAGATTTTTATGTAGATCACTCAGAACAATCTGACTAACGGTATCACGAAGTTTTGTTTTCAAATTGAGTCTTTTTTTAATGTTCGTTATTGGTATATACTTTTTTCTAGCGCATTTAGGGTTCCAGGACTATTTTTTCATGAAAATTGTGGGGTCAACACCCGAAAAACCTTTTTTTTGTAAAGAAATAGTGTTAGAAGCTGCTCATTATTTTCCTTCCAATGTTCAATACAATTCTCCTAGAATATTTACAACAGTTCTATTGTGTGGAAAACTTAGTCAGAGACAGTCTAAATTGATAGATCTTATAAGTTAGCAAAAATATTGCAAAATAACGAAAATATCTCAAAATTTTATTTTTCGTTGTCAACGTAAACTGCTGCTTTGGAATTCAAGCTGCTTTGGAATTCAAGCAGATTTATTGGAATGACTTTAATACTTGAGCTGATACTTGTTAATAGTTAACAGTGCTCAAAAGAAAGGGAATAATCACATGTATTAGCCTTACTTGTTTTTGTGAGCCAATCTTTTTAATCCAAAAGTTATATCTGTTTGGAAATGTTGTTGTTTATAAACAACATTGGCGTGGTTAAAACGAGGGGTTAAAAAAAATTGATTCGTATAAGAATGCTATTTTTGAACCATCCACAACGAGGTTATTTTCTAAATACTTATGGAAGCATAAAAAAACTCACTAGAAGGTATAGTTTTCAAATTCTGGAACAATTTCCTGCCATGTTTATCTAAGATAAGTTTGGCAATATATAAAATCAGCTAGCGGAAGAACTTAATTGTAGTAAAGAAAAACTAACCTAATTCGATAGCAAATTAAGCAAACATACTTTAATTTGTGGTGTTACTATGTTCATAAAATCAAAACCTCTAGGCACGAAGCCTTCTCCCTGACACCCGTCATCCCCAGTAAGATCGTTAGATTTGAAATAATCAAAATTTAATTTGAATTTATTTTTTTATTGTGGCTCTGAAACTTGAACCGTGCCAAAAATGGAACCTTACTTTAAAAGCTTTTATTTTCAATTTGTAACATCATAAATGTTACAAGAACATCAATTATATAAGAATTCGTGAAATAGAATGAAATGATAGAAAAAAAAATCAGCAAATTTTATTTTATTCGCTCATCAAATATAATAAATATGACTCTCATGTTTGAAAATAAAGTTAAAAGTGATATCGATTATAACAACAAAATGTGTATTGAGCATTTTTTAAAAGATTTGCTATGTACAACAATGTTGCCAAAAATGTGTAAGTAGGGGTTTCCCCGCTACTCGGGTTCTTATTTGCCCGGCGTACCCTTTACTTCAGGGCGGCCTACAGAATTTCGGATTTTCGTAACACAACAAACAAAAAGGAAAAATAAATAAATTAAATTTTACCGTGTATTATTTTCACTAACTCTCCCTTCACTGTACACTGCTGCTGCGGGCGGATAGGCGGGCAGTTTCCTCCGACCGCCCGGGACAGCAACGGCCGAGTTCTCCCTTGATCGTTGGCTGCTCCGGCAGCGGTCCTTGTCTTTTAGCTAGGGAGGTGAGCTTGGCTCCTTTGTTGGAACCTCCCTAGCGACGGTGGTGATGAATCACCGGATTCTTTGCTCCCCGCAAAGAATCCCGGAAGACACCGCAGTGTTCTTCCCAGGTGGAGCCGTTGTCCACCCTGCTTCACCCTCCTTGGCTATTAGCTGGGAAGGAGAGCAACGCTCGTTCGGCTTATCCTTCCCAGCGAGGGCGGATTGGTGCGTCTGGATCCTTTGCGGTTAGCCGGGGAAGCGAAAATTCCTTGATGATTAGCTTCCCCCGACGGCGATCCAGCACCACAAAATAAACAAGCGCACAAACCACGGGCCGGCACTTTACGACGGATAACTTTCCGTCACACACGCGCACTTCGCACTACGGCTATTGTGGCTGGAAACTGTCCCGAACTGGTGTAACGGGGACGTCTGAATTTTACCGTGGTCTGTCACTCTCTAACTCTCTCCACTGCTGCTGCTGCTAATCTGCTACTGCTGGGCGGAAAGGCGGGTGGTCTCGTCCGACCGGCCGGGACAGCAACGGCCAAGTTCTCCCGATTTGAGTTGACTGCTCCGGCAGCGGTCCTTGACAATTAGCTAGGGAGGTGAGCTTAGCTCCTTTGTTGGAACCTCCCTAGCGACGATGGCGAATTATCGCCGGATCTACTCGCTCCCCGCGAGAGATCCCAGAAGTCACCGCAGTGTACTTCCCAGGGAGCACCTTTGGCCACCCTGCTTCGCTCTCCTTGACGTTTAGCTGTGAAGGAGAGCTAGGCTCGTTCGGCTGATCCTTCACAGCGAGAGCGGAAAGGCGTCTTCTGGGTCCTTTATGGTTAGCCGGGGAAGCGAGTGGCTCCTTAACGCTTAGCTTCCCTAATCGGCGACCCGACACCAGACCAGAGTTCTCGAACCACGAGCCGGTACTTTTGCGGGAATTTACTTCCGCACACACGCGTTATTTGGCGGATTGGACTTTCCAAAAACAAACCGGTCACTACCGAAAACAAACCGAACTGCAACGTGGTCCGAAACTAACTAACTTTTTCACGATGGCCGCCTTTTCCACTCAATGATAAAAAACTATTTTTTGTAGTTTTATATTGTATCTAGGGATGACTAATAATCATAAAAAAATACATGGAAATACATGGAAACACTGGACTTGAGCTATGAGCATTTCTGGAATACAACAAAAAAATGGCAAATTCTTAGAGTAGTGGAGACTCGATCCCTAATTTGGAGATACTTGATTTATTTTTAGAAACGTGTTTAAAAGAACATGTAGGGTAATAATCCTATTTATGCCCTGTTTCTATTATCACTCTACCCATCTGAAGCCTTTGGTTAGAGCAGCGTCCGCCATGTTTGGTCAACACATTGGCTCAAATAGTATTGCGATAATTGGGGTACTCAATTAGAGTTTTTGCTGCGCTCAAACATAAGATTTTCACCATTCTCAAGACAATTTTGTTATTATATTGGCTCTTAATAACAAAGCAAAGAAGCTGAAATAATATAATTAATTATGAAATATTGTGCTGCCCTCCCTAATAAGGCAAACAAAGGTACCTTATCCCATTCAAGGTTATAAATGGATTGCGGTATTGATTAAATTGTTGTGGTTATATATTGTTATTTTTGTTACCACATATTACGCATCTCTCACCCAATTTTTTACGAATTCCCCGAATCTCCGTGTAATTATTTGAAAGCTGTCTCTTATTATGGTTGAGGAATGTCAAATGTGTGATGCATGGTTGCTACGTATACTATAGTAAACAATTACAGTTAAGTTTCTGTACGATGAAGCGTTCATTTTTGACATTTTTTTATATATTTCGATAACAAGCCTAATTTAATTTAAAAATGATTGAAATAAAAACCAAATAAATGTAATTCTTATATTTTACGAAAGATGGTTTTATTAAATCTATTCGTAGCAGATTTACAAATATATATTCTCTCAGTGTATACTATAATTTGGCAGTTTGCGCTCGAACAACCGGTCGAAATCTAGTACGACAATCTAACAAGCTCGAACGCTTGGTCGAATGCGATACGTAATGCCGCACTTTTGTCGAAACGACTACAAAACGTTTCGCATCGAGTCACTCGAATCGAGATGCGGAATGCCACCCCGGAGCCGAGTGTTTTCAGCTTTGGGAAACGCCTTGAAACTTGCATCCATATCCCAGCGACTGTCTTTATTCCCACTGGCCACGTGTGGGAATGATTTGATTTATTTACTCAGTCTGCTTCAGGGAAGCAAAATTAAATGAAGGCTGTTTGGTTTGTACTAAAGAGATGCCATTTTCCGTTTGGAATTCGAAATCAGTTATAAGTATTCCAGTTTCAATATGATTGTTTTCATGTAGGTATTGTGTTTCTCATTGGCATGTAATTTGACAGCTATGAGATACTGACCAAGATATCAGTTTCTAAATCCTCATGATGCTCAAAACAGTAGATTCTCAATTTAATGAACCACTCTTGAAAAATGAATTTTATTATAATATTACTTTAGACACAATATTTTTGGGAATTTCCAAAACCATCATGGGAACCAAACTGGTGCGTATAGTAGAACGAAATTACTCAGTATTAATTGTATAAGTCAACATGTATATGAAAAGCATGACGATAGATTCATGTAATGCAAAAATGGCTTGTGGCGCCAAAAATGGAGTTCCGTTCTATTCAAGCACAGAGCGCATAGGTAATGATATCCGATTGCCAAGTTCGGCTGTCGGTAGAAAGATGACATTCGAAGCAAAATTTCAAAGCCAACCTTTTTAGTATGGTAATCCAGTAGATATTACGGTGCTGCATTGCACACTTTCGATTCGTACCTACACAGCCTACAATGGATGAGTGATTGACACTCGAACGGTTTTTGGAGAATGCAGATGAAACACTGACACGAACTTGAACTGTTTGCAAAAAGAAACCCTTTCACGCAATTTATTTTCAACTATTCTTGAATGTGCGATTGGCCAATGTAACGAGCGTGTCATTCCATTCTGCCCTCGTTACAATTGACAACAGAAACGATTAGATCACCTTCTAATGCGTTATCTTACAACCCAGTCAGTGCAATTCCAACGTGAAACAATAATTTTCGAAATAAAAGATAACAGATTTCCATACTCGTTAAACACATTTAAGTGCATTGTCGCTTTCGTGGAACCGATGATTAATGCAATTTACCTCACCACATCCTGTACTTTCTTTTACTTCCAGAACCTCTCAACCATTGGACATCGTCGCGTCCGGACATTTGACGTTGGATTAGCTTCCGTCGGCCTCACCTAGTGTAAAACAGGCAGCGAAATTTATATAATCATCAGTATAATCGAAACGCGAAAAAGTGCTGTGCTGTGAAATCACTCAATTTTCCGGTTGTTGTTGTCGTTGCGGCTTGGCTTTGGTTTTCTTTACAGAAAAAGGTCTTCTTTCCGTGAGTCAGTGTTTTTTTGTGGTATCTCGTATTGGTTGAAAATCAATATAGCCACCAGTGGTCAAGTGTAGGTGCGTTTATTTGTGGCAAACAAAAAGGCGGAAGGAAG
>NC_080671.1:361094091-361127091 GCF_030247195.1 Topomyia yanbarensis
CCTGCTATTGCTGCTGTGCATACAGAATCACAGACTGAAAACTGTGCATTGGATTTATTTCAAGAGGTGCGTAAACTGAAGCAACAGGTCGCGGCTATCAACGAAACGATTGCTGGTAGATCGTATGAAGTAACCCAATCGTTTACTGGCTCAAGCTCTCCTTCAGACCAATCTTCTCTGTTCTCGTCAATCCAACTGCAGCATGGCTCCCGAAACGTTTCTAGTCTTGGTAATTTGTCTAACTTGTTACCGAGCTCCTCCGCTAACCTCTGCTGGCTATTTTTCACGAGAGTGAAAAACTCAGTTACTGAAAGGAACATCGCGGATATGGTAACAAAATGGCTCGGAAAGAACCCTGCCGTTGTGAAAAAACTTGTGCCAGACTGGAAAGAAGTAGCTTCGATGCCTTTCATTTCATTCAAGGTTGGAGTAGATTTGAAACTGAGAAATGTTGCACTCCATACAAAAGCTGGACAAAACCTCAAAAGTAGTTTAAAATGTCTAAAAATATCATCTAAGGGTAATTTTGGTGCGCTGAACTCGATTTTGATAAAATTAGGACGCTAAAATGAAAATTAGACATCCTAGGGTGGTTCTAAAAGTTTTTTTTTTAAATTTCGCGAAAGTGAATTTTATTAACTTCTCAAAACAGATACTTCGTAAGTGAACAGAAACATTTTGATTTCCTTGGGTAGTCCTTCGTGACGAGTTAGATAGGGTGGTTCCAACTTATCGAAATCTGGTGAATAAAAAATGATATAATTTTATAAATTTGTTTGTGGATCTTCAGTCCAATCTGAAGACCATCGTAGAAAAAATAAACCCTTTTTTACTTATAAACGTATGCGCTTAGAATAGTTATAAAAGATGGCATATCTTAAGGTGTTTGATAGAATGCCTTAAATTGTTATTGGTTTATTTATTTATAGTTATCGCCAAAGCTATTAAAAGATGACAGGTTTATTTGATTTTGATGAAGATCTCAAATCATGCTCTACTATGCTCTATTCACAGTTGCTCATACGATACATACTGCAGCTAAGCCGCTCAATACTTTTCCATTAATTTTCGATTCCAATGATGATATGAATATCTCTCCTTGTGGGTGCTGACTTGGTTTTGCGTACGAAATCATCCTGAGCATTCTTACTATATTCCTGCCTATACTTTGCACTGTATGTGTATGCTTTGAAATAGAGGCGTTAGCGTTTTTGCATGAAACTCTCGTCAATTTGGAAGTGAACTATTGAGGGAGATTTTGAATTTGATTGTTGATTGTGATAGCTTCAATAGGGAGTTTGCCAGGAGCGGATCCAGAAAAAAATTTCGGAGGGGGTCCGAACTTTCGATTTTGAAATGTTCATTGTAAAATAAGTAATATGTAATACCCTCATTTAATTAAAATCAGCTTTGGTGAACGAATCTGATGTGGAATGTTTTAGAATTTAGAATGAATTTAAAATAGAAACTACTTTAAAAATTTCTCATGAAGTTAAAAAATTTCGGGGGGGGGGGGGGTCCGGACCCCCAAGACCCCCCCTCTGGATCCGCCACTGTAGTTTGCACTTGAAAATAAATGTGGCATTACTGGCCAATAACTAAAAATCAGGTAAAAAAGAACACTTCTCACACTCACATGTTTAATTTACATCGGTCACCAGTAAAGTTAACGACCAATACTTACCAAAGAGTTAAGATTCATGGGAAGATATAATAATACATAGTTGCAGTTAGTTTGCCTCGTTGGCTTGTATTTATTTGAGTTTTTCTATACTGCGGATAACTAGGAAAATGTAGAAACTAGAGATGGGCAATTCGTTCGCGAACGGTTGAAGTGAACTGGTTCTTTGAAGAGAATGAGCGAACGGAAGTTCTTTTTAAAAGAACGGTAGTTCTCAATTCTCTTCAAAGCGAATGAACTGAATATGACCCAAAGCCGTTTAGCGAATTTCTCGGACCGATTTTTAGGCGAACGAATGAAAATGAACTGACTTGCCGTCCCACAAACCGCTCTCTCCCAGAATAAAACCGGCGAAGAACGACTCATAAGCGAACGACTCATCTCATTCTCTATTTCTCTAGTTATACATAATGAAGAAATCGCCACCCTTGATGAACTTGTTAAGCATACAGATAATAGTTTGGGCAGCATCTGTTTGGTTCGCTAGATACAAGTAAAATATCAGCTGAACGGAAGAACGGTTCATCTGAACTAGTTCTTTTTATAGAACTGTTCAGTCGGGAATGGTTCTTCGAAGTGAACTGTTTCGCCCATCTCTAGTAGAAACAAGAGTCATAGCTGCAAGACGGTTAAGGTATACTTATATTTGTATCAAGGAAATCGCCCCAAACCCTGAAGTTACAAGCAGTGTTCAGAAAAGAAATCCACCGGTGAATAATAATGCAAAACTTCATGAAATCAAAAAAAAATACCATGCGTCTCCATGAAAAAAACTAATTTTGCAAACGTCCAAATATCAACCTTCGGCGCAAAACGGCGCAAGATGGCACTATGATTTTTGAAAACTAGATAAAATTCTACGTCAGTTGTACTAGATGAGATCCTTTTACACGATTTTACCGATAAAGAGATGACACTCTGAATGTAAATAAGTCCGCGTTAAACAACATATTTATAATGATTTTATTGGTAACTTTTTAAATACTCATTATTTCTCAAATCGAAATACACCATTGAATTCCTGAGATGATTTTCTATTAGAAACGCCTATATATGTTGTTAAATTAACGTTGTAGTACCTATTGGAGCGAGATGAATTAGAATGAACAAAAACTTTTTGTCACTCAAATTCTTACAGATTTTACAGACGTTGTACGGTTCAAAAAAAATGTAGCACTTATATTTTTCAATCGATTGACTCAAAAATTTGGCGAATACACCTTTGGGTAATATACATTTAGAAAAAAATATAAAAGGTGTGAAAATCGACAATAAATTTTGGAGGTTTTGGCCGGCCCGGCCTCACTGTGCATTGTCGCCGACGACTTGGCCAAGAGGGACTTGCTTTCGCGAATTTCACGAGAAATTTAACGTATGGGAACCGACAGAATAAGTGTTTTTGTGTATGTTTTGTTATGTAAATATGATATGCTGTTTATTGTGATGAATAGTAGTTATGTAATTAGTTTTAATAGCAATCTGTATGGCGCTTTGCGTCAAAGATGAAGTTAAATAAATAAATAAAAAACCTGCCGTTTCCACTAGAGCTCGAAAAATTATAGCATGCACAGAATGTTCGTTCGCCAGGCTACTGTATAAATAGTGTATACGAAATACGCAATAGAAAAATAAATGTCAGAGAAAACCATATCAGAGATAGATAAATCCATTGACCACACTTTACATTTGACGAGCACCTTTGGACTCATTCCAGAATGTTTTCCGAAAGTCCATAAGTAAAATGATACAATCCTGTTTCTGTGTATTGTTATCAAGCAGGGTCATCTTTGACCGATTTTAATGCTTTTCGTGTAAAGTCGGTCCATGTGCCACCACGATGGAACGAAAACTATCCAAGCAACCAATAGTTCGGATATTGGGACCTAAAATTACTCTTTAATGTTCACATTAAGTTCTTAGCGAACATTCAAGCTTTTATTGGGAATCTAGAAACAGATTAAACCGCTATTAGAAATTGTACTATTCGGAAAATTATTTAAAACGAAAAACTTAAGCATCCTTTCAAATATTGTATATTAACAATATAGTCCACTCCAAGGGCCTTAGTAAAGGTAAGCAAAGAGTGTGTATAAAGTGAAGCCGAAAAAAGTCTACCTATCGAGCAAAATTAGAATCCAACTTTGCTGCAGATATATCAGAGATGGATTCCAATTGTGCTCGATAGGTAGGCTTTTTTCGACTTCACTCTTTGCGCAACTGTTCTCTATAGACTGTGGTCCACTCCTGTAAATCCCATACGAATCACAAAGGACATAAATGTAGTGCCATCTGTGGACGATAAAGGTTTTTAATCTCAATGAATAATCATTCTGCGATTAGCGTGCACCGTAAATTAAAATGTCAGACGCGCCCAAGAAGTATAGAAGAGAAAGGTGGATGAATTGCACGGCTCACAGAAACGAGGCTTGCTACTCCGCGAATTGACAGTTTTCGGCTACGTCAGAGAAATCGTTGAGATAAACTAAAGAATTTCTCGAAAGTTAATTGACAATATTTGAGCTCTTATGATGGAAAAAATATTGTGCAATGGATTCTTGACGTGAATTACGCCATAATTACACTAGACACAGTGGCTAATCAGTGCATCTATATGATTATTAGCGTAAATCGGGAATTTAGCGGCATGCCATAGAAAACATATCCCACCGTAATTTTCTGTTCACAGCGAAGGTATTGGACATTGGCATAGGTTCCTTGTGATTTATCAGGTGTCGATCATTCGTTAGCAGCAAACAATATAGGAATTTCATGTAATTGTTTTCGCGGACGATTTCTATGACGCGCGCTCGTCAAATGTTTACACTTTAACGAGCTAGTCTAGTATATGTAAGCCGTGGGCAAATTGTTCATTTCCTAACGTGTTGGTATTTGTGTGTCTGAAACTTTGAGTATACTGCCAGGCCTGCGCAACGTAAGAATCAATAGTTGGATCTCAGTGTAAAATATTTCATGGGTTTATCGGTGTAATTTGTTTTTGCATCAGCTGCATTTTAGGGATGCTGCTTTAAACTACCAGAATCTTCTCCAGCTGCGTTAGAAAAAATTATCCCAAATACATGTACTGCCCATAAAAGCATAAGAGTCCCATATTGAAAAACAGCAAGCCGAGAAAAACACTATTGAAGATTTACATTCTCATTGAGCCTATGGGACAACCATGTTTTGGTATTTTTTCGGTATTTTCATAACAAACCTGGTAATCTTATTTGTTCATTGTGATTCAGTGGTGATTTAGAATACAATCCAACAGATAACTCATTTTCGTCAAAAATCCATATGGGACTCTAATGCTTTTATGCGCAGGGTAAGCAGAGAATGCGATTTCCAGCATTTGCGTAAGCAAAATATTTTTTTGTTTCTTTTTTTCTGTAAAGTGTGCCTCTTGATGAACTGGTCAGACTACGCAATTATCGTTATCTCATGTTGGTATTAAAATATGATCATTAGAACGAAATCATGTAGCTTTCTTGCTGGAAAGATAATAAATCCACAAAAGTTTTCTCCACTGAAAAAACTTAACACGTTAACATCATGTGGAAATCTATGATGTTGAATTATTTCAATCCACAAATACATTAAATACATACCGTTGCCACTTGAATATTCATTCGAGTGTGGGAGAAATGGTTTTCAAATGAAATTCATGCGAACATGGTGTGAAAAGCACATCAACATCATAAGAAACACCATTGACTAAAATTTTCAAATGAATTACACGTGAATATCACATTGTTTTACTTATAGATTTCATTGGCAGAAGAATCGGTGAAATCAATTGTTTTACATGTAGAAATGCACTACATGTTTTTCATGCCAAAGTCATGTGTCAAGTTCAATACCATGGCAACGATCATCCAATGGATAAATATGTCATATTCACATGGAATTTGTTTGAATTTAATTTGAAACACCACATGAAATGCTTTTTAATGGATGTGAGATTCAAAGGGAAATAATTTCTTTTACTTTTTAACATGAGAACGCACATGAAAATGATGTTTAATTGCATATGGTGTTCCTAATCTAGAAATGTCGCCACCTCTACTATAATGTATTGTGTTGAACTGAGAATTGTCATTACGTACTGCAAAATTTACAGTGTACTAGTAACCTTTTGTGCCATGGTGGCGCCAGTGTGATGTCTTTAAGGAAATGCAGAAGTCAACCATATTGTTATTTTAAAATATTTGATCCTTTTCTTATATGAACTTTTGATTGATTCAGTAATGTTTGCTTGAATTGCTTAAGAAAAACAAACAGGTCAATCCCGTTATCCGAAATCACGTCCGCGAGAACGATCGAAGGAAAATGTAAAATGAAAAAAATGTTTTTTTTTTGTCTTAATAAAAATAAATATTTATGTTTCATTTGCACCCTCCCCCCTCCACCGCTTAAAAAAAAAATTGTGCTTGGAAAGAATTTTTAAAAAAGATTTGTAATGGCCTAATTATAACAAAATCATTAATAAATTTCATCAACTTTGACATATTTTCGCACAGCTTAATCGGTTATATAGTCTGCAAAATAAACATTAAAATATCCCAATAAACAGAACTTGAGGGCAGATCGAGCAAAGCAGCCAACACAGTTTGCGTTCACTGATTGGTTGCAGGTTTGTAAATGGTCATAAATTAAGAAGCCATTCTGCAATCTAAATCTGTTCAGTGTTCACAGGTTGTAACGAACTGCAGCGGGCGAGTGGTGGTGGCAACAAATTGCATGAAACCGCGATTTTCAACGCGGAGCTTAGGAAGGCGGCTTCTCTTCCACGAGGCCCAACTTGCCAAACCATATGCCGTGGAGTGCCGTAGTCATTCACACTCCATAGGTATATAAATCTATCCATTGAGTGGCAAATGTTGCTTGGAGTGTTATAATTTTCCTCTATTGTTGATTGATTTTTCCTCGCTGTTTTTCTTCGAGACCGGAGCGGTTTTAGTACGGGTCGCTTGGCTAATAATTATAAGCCGAACCGCTGCAAACGAAAGGAAATGTTGCAAGCGAAATCCGTCCAATAGCCGAACCAATAACGTTTTAGTTCGATTTGTTTTCCTCTGTGCTCTGTGCTTGGGCAAGCGTTGCCGACCGGCTGCCTGACTGAAGGTCAAAAGCTGCAAAATGGCATTGGGAGGATTTTCCTTGGTGCAAATGTGAACGTAGCAAATTGATTTAACTTGATACATGTGTGCAATTGTGCAGTCAAAATTAGCATAATGTTATAATGTAAATTTTATTGTTTGATTAATTGAAATGTAATTGTTCAATATCCTCTAAGGCCGTATATTTTTCCTTGTTAGATGCATTGGTGAACAGTTTTTTTTCGTTTCAGATGATTATTTTGTTTCTTGGCTGCTTAGTTGAGGTATTTTTGATTTGGGTTAAAACAAATCGTTATTAAAAATTAATGTAATTAAAAGTGTTGAAATTAAAGTAATAAAACAATTGTATACATAAAAAAGTATTAAAAAAACATGAACTCATTTGTTGTGCCTCAAATATTCTCTTGATAATCGAGAAAAAGTCGTTTGAAAATAAACATGAGCAATCAGTACCGTACAAGTATGGTATTTATTTGTTTTCTTAAGAGAAGAATAATTTGCATAATTTTGCAATCAACACAACTTTGAAAATTTAATGACACCAGACACGCTTCCTATCGTCGAAATTTGATGCAATGTTGACTTCTCAAAATTGCAACCAGAAAAGGTTCATAACGAATCAAGCGAGGTCAAGACGACAGCCGCTTGGCGAAAGAGACAAGCAATGCATTAATGTTAATTGGCCTCTCGTAACAGCAATCGCCGTACCCATTATTGATGGCATATTTTTTGGGTGCAACTGCTTTCATCTCCGGTGTAGGTACTCAGTACCTACCTACTCACTCGCCACCAACAGGCAGGAGAAGGCAGTAGGAAGGAAGTTTAAGTACAATGCCCACACCGGTTCCGTTTTGAAGCAAGTCTTGTCGCCAAAGATCCAACACATGTTTGGTTGCATTGTTACGCGGCCATCCACCATCCACCAAAGGCCGATCGTTTTAGCAAATTTGCAGTTTGGAGACGGCTGCGCTTGGTTTGGGCCTGTATTTGGGATGCGATGCACATTTAAGAGAGCCATTGACATTGAGTGGAGTCTCCATCATGGCCGAGGTCGGTAATTAACGGCGCAGCTGGCTGATGCGAACAGTCCGTTGCCGAGGACATTTGCTCGCAGGATGTAAATTAGGTCATATATCATCTGTTTTTTGGTGCGGAGTGAATGAATGGACGGGGCAATTATGGTAGCGTAGATGCTGTAGATATGATTTTCATTCATGGTTCGAGCAGCGTAATCGTCGCGTCGGAACCGGTGCACATTGCGTTCATTGACGGACCGGAAGACTATGGTGTGGAATTTAACCAATTATCTTACCGGTGGTGTCCAATGAATTGCATTCTGCTAGTTTGGTACATGAAAGAAAGGTACGGTTAATGGTTGGGACCTGTTTCTGTGGAAAACAACTACATAACACATAAACGATAAAGATACCACGAGTATCTACACGAATGGTATCAGTATTGAAGACATTTTGCAAAAAAATATTCATATAGCCTAGCTTATTTTTAACCTTTTCATGCCCAACTTTTTTCTAGTGCATGTACGGTTTTTAAACTTTTTCTTGTAAACGGTGAGGTCAAGAAACACGAAAAGCCTTTTTTTTTTATAAAGATAAGTGCTTTCCTCGCAGTGCTAGAAGCTACTCAATTTTTACCTTCCAGTGCTCAATACAATTATCCTAGAATATTTACAATAGTCCAATTGTGTGGAAAACGTAGCCAAAACAGTCTAAATTGATAAGTTTTATCAGTTTTCAATAATATTGCAACGTAACGAAGATATATGAAAAATTCATTTTCCGTCGTTGACGTAAACTGTTCCTGGCAGCACTGCTCCATCGGAATCCAATCAGGGTACTTGCAATAACTCCAGTTCTAGAGCTGATCCTTGTAACTGTATAAACTCAAATGAAAGGCAATAGTCACATTTATTAGCTTTACTTATTTTTGTGAGCAAAGTTATAGCTGTTTAAAAACGTTGTTGTCCACAAACAACATGGGCATGAATGGGTCAATTGAAATAACTTTTCATTCTTTTACCACTCTGATATGATTTTTAATATAACAATAAATACATTTCTAGGAAAAAAGAACAAACAATGTGTTAATACCGCTTTCGGCAGTTGTGTCTGATAGTTTGGTTTATGTTGTGTGTTAATTTCGATTTATAAATTTCGAAATATTCGATCAATGATCACCCTGCCATTTGAGCTGATGTGGCCACATTTCTTAAACTGCTACACTACGACTTCTCTGGTAGAAAACATTATCACAAAAAAACAGTTTCGCTGAAGTACTCACTAATCGATAGCTCATTCTTCTGAGCATATCATTGAAAAGTAATACGGGGGCCTATATAACATTTATTTCTTTTTAACTTTTGATGAGATTTTAAAAATATTTTATCAATTAATAGTTCTAAAAAGACTTTTTACATTTCTTACAAAAGAGATATTTGTAGGATGACAGTGATGAAATCAGCAAATCGAATCATACTTCAAGTCTTCCAAAATGGACATCTTGTAATAGCAAAAAAGATAAGAAAACAATTGAATGAATGTGCATTGCGTTTCTCTTAATAGTATATTAAATGCGCAGTTAGCAGTATAGTGACAGAATTGACAATAGTAATTTGACCCCTTAGTTGCATTGAGCTGTTTGAGAGGATGAAGCTTCTAAGCCACGAAGGAGGAATAATGGCGTGGAAACATAAGCATAAGAGATCGCTCGTAGTTGCTACTCCGTTATTGACCAGAACCAAATTAGGTTGCAAAATGTTCATTGGAACAACATGCTTGGGAATAACATGATGAGCCACATTGGACAAGCTATTCTGATCCCTGCATGCTGATCGATACCGACGCCGGCCACGTCCGAATGCAGATCTTCTGGGAAAAGAAGGAATGTTAGTCCGACACATGTTGCTACTAGTGACCGAGGAATCCTCTGCATCTCCACATGTATCACGGGAAGGGGAGAGTTGTTAGTAAGTGTGCCAATAGCGTTAGCATGTAATAATTGCTCTGGGCAGCCGGCTGCCGAGAATTTGGGAAATTTATTATTTGTTGTACTAATGCGATTAGCAAAATAAGCAACTTGAACTCCGGATAGCCGGCTATAAGGAGCACTGCTCATATTTTTAATAATATAATTTTTTTAATAATATTATATATATATATATATATATATATATATATATATATATATATATATATATATATATATATATATATATATATATATATATATATATATATATATATATATATATATATATATATATATATATATATATATATGATTTTAGCCGGCGATCGTTTTAATAAAATTAGGAACTTATACAGAAGGTTCATCAGACTCTTCCATAGGTGTAGCGCAGTTGGTGGTTTTGAAAGGAATAGGCTTGAGGATTCGTTCCAAGCAAGCGATGCGAACTCTAGAGCATAGTTTATTAGGTAGTAGTTTAGTTAGTTTTCGAGAACACGATCGCTCGAAAAAGAAGATCTTGTTTAGTTTTTGGTTCTTTTTAAACTCTGGGCAGCCGGCTACCGAGAGTATCCTATGATTTCTAAACAAAAGCAATTTTAACTCCACACAGCCGATCGTGGGAGTATTGTCTAGAAAAACTAATCTTATCTGCGTAATGGGTCCGATCACTATTTATTGCGACATTATTTAGACTAATTTCGCTATTCCTTCTCTACGATATATGTTTGGGTTGCAAACTACCGGGTGATAACACATTATACAGACAAAGAGTTATGATAGCTCGAGATGTTATAAATCAACGAAAGTATTTCCTATTTTCCATATCGAATTGTTTGTGAAATACACGTATACAAACGATTATATCGAACATTGAAGGGAAATACAGAGGATCGTTAACCTGATGAGTGCCTGAAATTAGATCAGTCAAACCAAAGTCCCATTGGGGCTGACCGACGAACTATTCATTTTTACGGTATTGTCTTCTCGGCTAGATCCTTTCGCACCCTCTCATTCTGCCACTATCGGCAGAAGGCCGACAGTACGCAGTCGCGCCGGTCTAAGGACCAAATACCATCAATAGACCTAGACTCGCGTGGGGGCATGAAATAGAATTGAAAGCTAACCAATGAACATGACAGCAAAACACTTATTCTTCATGCTGACATAACTGAAGGCAATTGCCAACCAGTCCCCGATCCTTCTCGCGAACTGTCAATTTTCAAACCCCATACATGATTGAAGCCATCATTCCACTCAAACAAGGCCATTGAATGCTCTGCGGATCAGTTCCCCCGTTGGTAAAACAAACCTTAAACAAACATAGAAATCAGCTTGCTCAGTCCAAAGAAAAGTTGGCCGATTGGCAGATACGTGTTCCCCCCACAGTGCCATCACATCAACGAACACCCAAAATTTACACGCAACAAAATATCTGCGATCCCAAATATAAAAGAATCAAAACCTCTACTCATTTGCATAAGAAATTTAAAAAAACAGTTCAATATCCAAGGCGGCTCATTTTCAAAGATAGCACCGCCGATGAAACGCCCAACAAAATAGGTGACAAGGGACGCGGACGACGGAAATAGTTGAGCACAGACCGACTGGTTTGGCACCTATTTTTCGGGCGAAGAATTTTGGGGCGACACCTGGTAGTCGCTAGTCGCCGGTGAAACGCCAATTATTTGAATATGCCAATTTTTCTTATTGCCGTATTTTTTCACTTTTCGGATCGATTTTTTTCTCTGAAAAACCATTTTTCACTATTTTGAGAATGTACACTGTTTCTAGATGTTTTCTGTGCACTTTTATTGTCCTTGCATCGGGAATCGACGGCCCGTAATGCGAGGAAAAGATGTTTTTTCATTTGCCGGAATTCGATTTTCACAAACTGTTATCACTCGCGTCAGTCGAAAATATGCCGAAAAATGCTTTTATAAGCCACTTCACTTTGTATAATCTTTAAATTGCACCGTTATTCACACTTTCGATAACCGGGATGCAGTAAACTGTGCCGAAAATGATGAAAATTAATCGACTCGAAGGGAGCTCTGCGAGAGTCAACCGCTCGCGACGAAGATACACACTCCGATCGGAAGGAGGGATAATGGAGTGGAGTAGATTTACCGTAAAGTAACCTTCGATCTCCCTTGGTTAGGCCAGCAAAGAATTATATGCAATTATGTGGTTAACCTCCGGTAGTCGCGCTAGTGCACTGAGTGCGCACTGCTCTGAAAATCTAGCGAAATCGTCTTGGGACAGCAGCGGCTGCTCGTACAGAGAGCCATTCGCGTCTCGACCTCCGGAGGGTTAAGAATGTTTTCGCAAACAATGTGGTCGGCCCATTCGTTTACGAGCGCTCGGTCGAGACACAAGTGGTATTGCCAATCCGTTCAGTGTGTAGCGACAAAAAGTAGTGCTAATTCGCGTTCAAGGTCTCCGCCTCGTCGAGGGTTCAGTATTTTTCCCTTCTTTTGTGTTTCTGTTTCTTCACATTTCCTTTCGATCATATCTATATGAGCCTGCCTAGTCCTAGTTTTCCGTTCTAAGTTTGTAACTGATTCGCTTTAGAACATCTATCCGTCATTCAATTTCATTACTTTCGTTTCTCTTAGTTTTAAATATGCCGAAAATAGCCAACAAAATCGATTCAAAAGATAAAAAGTGTTTGAAGGTTTCTCGAGTTCTGACGGATCGGTATTCGGCCGTGACAGAAATATCGAAAACTCCCTCTGATAAGCTTCGGGTGGTAGTTTAAATCAAATGATATTGCTGGCTACGGGCCTTTTACAAAGGAGTACAGAGTGTATATTCCAGCTAGCAGGGTTGAAGTCTGTGGGGTCGTTTCTGATTCGAGTCTGAGCTGCGAAATGATGAATGATGATGAAATATGGGACTGGCTGTTTCAAAGACCACATGCTTAAGCCACTGAAGATACTGGAGTGCAAACGTTTGCCTTCAGCATCAGTACAGCAACTCAGACTCTTATCGGGTGACCTTCTCCGGTTCTGCGAAATATTGATTGGAAGAGCTACGTGTCCGCGATATCTGACACAATCGAGTCCCCTCAAGAGCTTCCTCTGGAGGAAGAGTACGGGTACATGGCTGGCTTAATTCACGATACCGCGATTCAAGCTCAGACTAAACGCGTACCAGACGCGAACTCTCGAGGGCGTCCTTCCAACCCATGGTGGAACAAAGAGTGCTCAGACGTGTACGCGGAGAAGGCCGCCGCGTATAAGACCTTCCGGGCCAACGGGCTACCAGTCAGCTACCG
Source organism: Topomyia yanbarensis (assembly GCF_030247195.1). Classification (NCBI taxonomy): domain Eukaryota; kingdom Metazoa; phylum Arthropoda; class Insecta; order Diptera; family Culicidae; genus Topomyia; species Topomyia yanbarensis. Next base: position 361,107,155 of record NC_080671.1, read on the forward strand.
ACAGTACGTGATGGTAGAAACGCGCATCAAGAATTTGGTGAAAGCCAAAAAACGTAGCTGCTGGCGTCGGTTCGTTGATTAGGGCACGACTCGGCGTTTACGAAACTGAAACAGTACTAACGAGAGCGTAGAATATTCAAACCGTTGGATATTAGATTTCGCCAATATGGTTTGTCCGGATTCTAACGATAACGCGAACGAAACACCTTTTTTTGGTGGAGTTCTCACTTGCTCATTTAACAATAAAGCTCCAGGGCCAGACAGAATCAAATATAACTTGTTGAAGAATCTGCCAGACTCTGGCAAGAGAAGCTTGATGTACTGATTTAAGAAGTTTCTTGAAGCTAACATTATCCCAAACGATTGGGGACCAGTGAAGGTCATCGCCATCCAAAAACGAGGAATAGCATCCTCCGACCACAATTCGTATCGTCCGATCGCAATGCTGTCTTGTATCCGGAAGCTGTTCGAGAAAATGATCCTATTTCGCCTCGAAAATTGGGTCGAAGCAAATGGCTCACTGCCAGACACACAATTTGGCTTTCGCAATGGCAAAGGGACGAACGATTGTCTAGCGTTGCTCTCAACCGAAATTCAAATGGCCTATGCTAGCAAAGAGCAGATTACATCAGTGTTCCTAGATATTAAGCGGGTGTTTGAATCAGTTTTTATCAAAATTATTTCTGAGAAGCTGCACCAGCATGGTCCTTCAGCGACTTTAAACAACTTTTTACTAAACTTGTTGTCGGAAAAGCACTTGCATTTTTCGTATGGTGACTTATCGACATCACGATTTAGTTACATGGGCCTTCCTCAGGGCTCTAAGCACCCTGTTATACAATTTCTATGTCAAAGACATTGATGAATGTCTTGACATTTCGTGCACGTTAAGGAAACTTGCAGACGATAGCGTGGTTTCTGTAACGGGACCCAAAGCTGTCGATCTACAAGGACCATTACAGAATCCCTTGGACAATTTATCTGCTTGGGCTAATAAGCTGGGTATCGAATTCTCCACGGAGTAAACCGACAATATTTTTAATATTTTCTAGGAAGCGTGAACCAGCACAATTACCGCTTTTATTAGTGGATCAGGTCTTCACAGTAAAATATCTAGAGATCTGATTCGAGACGAAAGGTACTTGGGGATGCCACATTAGGTATCTGAAACAGAAATGCCAACAAAGGATCAACTTTCTTCGTACAATAACTGGAACATGGTGGGGTGCCCACCCAGGAGACCCAATTAGATTGTACCAAACAACGATACTGTCGGTAATGGAATCCGGATGCCTATGCTTTCGCTTCGTTGCGAACATACATTTCATCCAACTCGAAAGATTTCAGTATCGTAGTTTGCGTATCGCTTTAGGGTGTATTCAATCCTATACGATGAGTCTCGAAGTCCTGTCGGGAGTTTTTCCCGCTGAAAAATCGATTTTGGTAACTCTCATATTGATTGCTCATTCGATGCGATATCTTGAAACCGACTGCATGGCGCAGAATATTAATCCTTCTTCTTACAATCCCAACCGTGTGCATTTCATAAATACTTCTGAATCAACTGTTTTCCTCGACACATCCATGAAAGACGAGATCTGTGGAATTCCGGATCACATACGCCCATAAGTGGTTCCAAACATTTTTTATAATAAATTCCGAGAAGTCGACTGCTCTAAGATGTTTTATACTGACGGATCAAACCCCGAAGGGTCCCCTTGCCTTCGATATTTTCAAATAAAAGTTCACCGTCTCCTACAAACTCAGTGACCCTGCTTCAGTTCACGTCGCAGAACTAGCTGCTATTCAGTATACCTTTGGAGTCATTGATACACTACCCGCAGACCATTATTTCATCGTCTCGGATAGCCTCAGTTCCATTGACGCTATTCGCTCGATGAAACATGGAAAGCACTCCTCGTATTTTTCGGGGAAATACGGGAGCTACTGAGTGCTTTATCTGACAAATCTTTCCAGATTACCTTGGTGTAGGTCCCTTCTCATTTTTCCATTCCGTGCAGTGAGAAGGTGGACTCCTTAGCTAATGTGGGTGCCCTAGAAAGTAACGTTTATGAAAGACCAATTTGCTTCAACGAATTTTTCAGTATTACTCATCAGAGAACCCTCGAAAGTTGGCAAACTTCGTGGAACCATGGTGAACTAGGAAGGTGACTACATTTGAAAGTACCTAATGTATCGACGAAACCTTGGTTCAAGGGGATGGATGTGGGTCATGACTTCCCGACTCATGGCAAACCATTACACACTGGATGCACATTTCCGGCGTATTGAGCTCGTGGGTAACTGCACGTGAATCTGCGCTTGTGGTGACGGCTATCACGACATCGAGCACATTGTCTGGACTTGCACCAAGTATAGTTTCGCCAGGTCTCGGTTAATGGAAACCCTCCGAGCCCGAGGAAGACCACCCAATATCCCGGTTCGAGTTATTATGGCAAGCCGCGATCTCCTCTCTATGTCTCTCGTATACACTTTCCTAAAAACCATCAATATACAGATTTAACTGCCCTTTTTTTCTTGCCATTCTCAGAAGTGCTCTCTTCCGCCTGCACCATAAACATCTTTGTCGAATGAGCCAACAAACACGGGACCTACATCCCAAGAATCACGCAACTCGAAGTCTTTCCGATCCGCATCTGAGCCGTACTACGAAATAGTCTAGAGGAATCCCTGCCGAGGAGGACCAGCCGACGTCTCAGTACATAATTCTTCTTGATGATGGTCACCCAAGTCTGTAACGTATGCCGTTGATCTCCCGATGCCTGAAACTTAAAGTTAATTATTTTCTCCCTCATGTCTCTTATACCTAGAAGTATCATTCCTTAACCCCCCCCCCCCCCTCTCCGCCAAAATACCTCCGCGAAGCATTTAGCTCTTCTTGTCTCTTCTAGTTTTAACTATTATATTATACAATCTCGTTCAACTTTACTACAGCATAAAAATAACTCTAATTATTCTCCCCGAATCTTTACGAAGTTCAATCACGCCCTCTAGTTATTCCTACCTTTAAGATAGTTGTAAAAATTGTCCCCCTTAGTTAACCCATTCATGCCCATGTTGTTTGTGGACAACAACGTTTTGAAACAGCTATAACTTTTGTTTGGGGCAAGATTTGCTCACAAAAACAATAAAGGGTAAAAATCGTGACTATTGCCTTTCATTTGAAAACTAACAGTTACAAGGACCAGCTCTAAAACTGAAGTTATTGCAATTAGTCTGATTGGATTCCAATGGAGCAGTTTACGTTAACGATGAAAAATTATTTTTTTCATATATCTTCGTTATTGTTCAATATTATTGAAAACTTATAAAACTTATCAATTTAGAGTGCCTTTGGCTACGTTTTCCACGTAAGTGGACTATTGTTAATAATCTGGGAGAATTGTAATGCTCAATTGGAAGGTGAAAATTGAGTAGCTTCTAGCACTGCGAGGGAAGCACCTATCTTTATGAAAAATGCCTTTTCGTATTTCTTGACCACACCGCTTTCAAGAAAAAATAGTTTTGTAATCCTGCGTTCACTAGAAAAAAGTTGGGCATGAAAGGGTTAAAATTTATTTGCGCCAATAATCTCCGCGCTAAAAATATCAGACCATATCGCCATAAAAACCAAATGACCCCCCTAATTTTACGAAAATTATATTTCCCCTTGTGAATATGTATAAGATAGCTATAAAATCTCCAAAGTTCATTAAAAAAATCAATATGTTATCTCCTAGTTTTAAGTAATTTAAAATGTAAAACAAAACAAAATTGGCACCTTTACGCTAACGCCAACGTGCCTCATCAAATAGACGAATAGAATAAAAAAAAACTTGTTCATTTATTTTTTTTTATTCAACAATACTTAGAAAAATATGAAAATTGCTCAACATTTTTTATTGTGAAACGTCTTTGTTTTATTTAAAATTTAGAGAGAATATTCAATTCCGCATCCAACCCTATTAAAATCGGTTGAAAATGGCAGTTTTATTATTTTTTTCCAAAATAAAAACATGCACGCATAAACTTTTAAGGTGACGGTTTTATTTTATTTATTTTTTCGCTTGATTACGTAAACATTCAAAGATATGTGTGTGAACTTTGAAGTTCAAATTGAAAAAAATAACGGAAGATATAATTATAGAATGCCCACAGTACGCGACAATGCTTCACTAACCCCTTAAGAGTTATTGCGAACGAGGTTCTTATTTGGAAGAAATAATAACTCTGCAATTCTTCAACCGATTTGATGATAAATAGGTCATAAGATATAGTAATTAAGTATATCAACAAACTATTGAGATATGGCCTTTTGAAGTAAACATTCCAACTTTAATCCTTTTTTTTAATTTACACAATATATTTATTATATTTGGTAGACAACCCTATTTTCATATTTTCTCAGTGCACCATATAAATAAAACCTTTTGTACATTATATTTATGTAATTAAATGGTAAGGTTTTACTTTAAAAACCGCGACATGTATAAACGATCTAAATAGTCAATGGACAAACATGGATTCACGCTTGAAGTCTGGTAGAAAACCCATCTATGACCGCATACCACATCCAAACCATTATAAATTTCGATTCCGTCAATGAAATATTTTCAAACTTGCAGGAAATATACTTAATTATTATATCTTTCGAATGTCATGTACTAAAGAAGTAGACAAATATTTTTTTGTTTATAGAGATAGGACCAAACCCGTGGGTGTTTGCTGGTAGCCTTATGAAACGTGTCATAAAACTTCAAATCGCAATTTCTCTCGAATCTCTTGATGGATCATTTTGAAATTCCCTGAGAAGATGCTTGGATACTGTATCTTTCGAATGCCGTATGACAAATTTATGGTAATTTTTTTTGTTAATAACGGGTTTAGGAACACCGTGAGGTCCTTAGATGCATCATTAAATGTTCTCGCTAAGATTGCATTGAAATAAAAATTCTTCTTCAGGAGAACGTTGAGCAATTTTAATAATTTTTATGAAAAAAGCTCAAAATAATGGCTGTTTTCATATTGTTGTCCTAAAACTCCATAGTATGTTTAACAAAAGAACATAACAGTAAGTGGACACAATGCACTCGACTATATATATAACTGCGTAAATATTATTATATATGATCGCTAATGATGCCAATTTTCATTGATAGATGGGCCAACATTACTGGTTTAGCAATCTACCGCTGAAGTATAAGACTTTTTGATGCGGACAAAATACAGGGTAAATTCATAATTATCTACTATCATTTTTGTTACTATCATCTGATTTTTTTGCGTTTTCCACTCTTTGCGTTTTTCACTCCATGAAATTATTGCACCACAAATCTTTCAGAACAAACGCAGAATAGTCATATTTAGTTGAGATGTAGTTCAATGTTCATACTCTGTAAATATCTTTGTAAATTTTAAGAAATTTGGTGAGTTTTCTTTCTATAAATTAACACAGCCAGAAAATTTAGCCAAGCAAACTTTAGAAAATTAACCTTGAATTCTAAATGATCCCAGCGCCAACTTTGAAACGACTCGGGGCAGTGACTGGTATTTACTACCAGAGATGGATTTAGTATCGTTGAAAAATACAAACAAGAATTCGATATTGGTCAGGATTTTTTGGTCTGGCAAGCAATCTGCCGTTTGATTCAAACCAGGTCAGATTTCTGTCACAACCGGGATTTTGAATCAGGGCAAAGGCACATACCACAAAGAATGCCTTCACAAACGTCGACTACCTCTTTTAGACAAGACTCCGGAGTTCTCTGGTGTTTTGACTTGATTTGACTTCATGCCGTAATGAAAGTAGAAGAAGTTATAGATACTACTGTGTTAAAGTTTATGACTAAAATATAACATATCATTAACTGAATCTTTTTCCAAATTTGGAAAACAAATTAATTTTTGGCCACGGTTTCTACGTACCGCAATAGTTTCGTGGACAACCGTTGGTTGCGAAACTAAAAAATATTTAGTAGTACACATGATATAAACTACATAAATATCACTCAGTTTGATGCGTTTTACTTCGGACTGAGCTAACTGAAATCAGAAGCGCATGTACCGAGGATTCGTTTGTCTGTTTCGTTTGACCATTTGAATCGAAATTATTGATTTCTAGTTTTAAACTAGGAGCTTACATAAGTTATTCTTAACATGTTAAACGTGAGCAGTACCACGTTGCTGATGTGATGAAAGTGGATATAAGGTGGCTTCAGAAAGGTCATATTTCAATAAACATTCCACTTTGCGAATAGAAGGCTTTGAAATAAATCAATACTGTGTTGGAGAAGATTTAGAATTTGATGATTTTTTTTCAAGCCTTTCTTGATGCATGATAAGGAATAACAATTCTTTGGTTGGACGAGTACATGTCGCCGTGACTCATAGTTTATCTTTGCGTTTGACATTGATTTGGTTTAATCGAAACTGATATCAACAGCTGAAGAATTTTCGACTTGTGATCGGTATATTTATCCAAGAATGTTCATCGAAAGATTTTTTGAAACAAATAAAGATTGGGCCGCTCTTTTCCTTTAAAGTTTTCATGGAGCCAGTAGTGCAGGCATTCAGTATAATTTTATGCGCTAATCCTCAACGCGGGGCCCATAAAATCCCGGATTCCCTGGTCTGGGTACAGTGTGCCCTTGCGTAGAAAAGGTACTGACTCAAACAAATGAAATTCGTTTGAAAAATGACCGTATGGGAATTTTTTTAGTGCCAAAAGTCCCGAAAATAGTTTTTTTTATATAAATCAACATTTTGAGGGCATACAATATTTTTCATACATTATTTTGTGATGCATTTGATGAGATCTACAACCTATATTAGGTCACCTGAAAGTACAAAATCACCGTAGTTATGGCTAACTTCTTGCAATGGACCGAACCTAAAAAACCATGTCTTGATTTAAGATCCGTGACCATTCTCAATACCCAGCAAACCACATTCGGCACGGCAGCTGTCAATATTGTTCAAATATTTACCAAACCAGCAATTTACCTATCTTGCTTCAAGGACAAACAATTATTTAGAAGGACCGTTTGAGGTTTCCGTAGCGCATTGCGTTGCGGTTCACGGAAGTTTACAATTTCAAACATTTTTCATGCCTTCCATAAAATCCTCCGATTGAGCAATAACTCACTCGGCTCCCGTGTGCTCTTACGTTCCCGTACGTCAAGGGTGGTCATCCTTCTCAGGCAGTCTGTCTGCAGTCGAGTGCACCTTTTCCATTTCGATTCGGAACGCAGCAGGTGAGTGAGACGTACCTGATCCTCTTTTGGGCAATTTACACCTTGTCCAATTTGTCTTAACTTCAATTTGCGTGACTTTTTTATCACTGATGGAAAGGTTTTCCCAGCAGGAGCAGTACTATTTGCCGATGCAAACAAACAACGCAAACAAAAATATTGCCCCTGCAGGAGACAAAGCAAGGATCGAAACAAAAACTTTTTGTTTTCTTTCGGGCCATTCCATCACGGCGTCGGGACTTGCTTCCCACCAGGTTACGTGAAATTGATGTTACAAATCTCATCCTAGACAGTGCCGTTTTGTGATGAAAGGTATGCTTCACCGCACAGAATAAATGATAAATTGATTGACCTGAACCGGACATGTGCCCGGAGCTGATTCCCGTGTGGTAGGTCCCCGATCAATATTTTCAAACATTGTTTCTTCTTTCCCGTGACCCAGTTAGGCCAAAAGGGCGTTCATCAATAAATCAATCTCCGGCCGACCGTTCCGATAGAGTCCGTATATCTTGCAGTTGTTCGCCGCATTTTTGATAAGACCTTTTTAGCTAGCAGGAACCGGTCTCTCTGGAAACACCGAGTTCACGGTACAGCTATATCTCGACGTTAGCTTTGGCTAATCTAAAATGCCAAGCACGTTTGATGTATGCCCTGAATTTGACCACCAGCGAACCGAACAGCGACATGCCAAAACCACGACCGACCGGGTCTGCCCCAGCACGAGCGGATGGTTTGCTACAGGGTGAAATTCTGCAGACCTTGTCGAAGCTTGGGTGGGTTGAATTGAAAGTTTCAGTCGGTTAAATTGTGCGGGAGCGTTGAACTTTTAATGAACTGTAAGTTGACCAGTCGAGTGTAAAAATTGTATAAACGGTATCGGTTGTCACATTTGTGCAGCAATTTATAGAATCTGGCCGCAAAGGCTGATATGAAAATGCGGTAATAAAAGCAATGGGGTAATGTGCCTATTTTCTCCCTGTTTCTATTATCACCATACCCATTCGAAATCGCTGTTTAGGGCAGTGTCTGTCATCTTTGTTCAATGCATTGGCGTAAATGGTAAGGCGATAATTTGGGCAGTAGATTCGAGATTTCGCTGCTTTCAAACAAGAGCAATTCACCGTTTTCAAACAATTTTTGTTAACAAACTAAAAAATTCTTAAGAACGAAGCAAATGTTGGTGGTAGGCCGAGTAGTTGATAAAATTGTTGGCATCTAATAGTGCCAATAGACCTTAACCCTAGTAAACACTAGAGCATATTTCGAAATTCATATCGTTTAATTTACATACAATATAGTCGCACAAAACAATCAGACATAACTGCCGAAATAGGTACATTGTTTGTTTATCTTTCTAGAAAATAATACTTTCTTATTTTAATTATTTTTTCAATTATTTTTACAAGTACTAATTTACATATTTACATACATACATAAATACATACATGAAACATGTGTAATTCACTCACTGTATATCTCATTTAGTTTAAGCAAGCCATGTAACCTTGGAACGATTTGATTAAAATCAACAGATGGCAGAAGTCCGTTGAAATTACAGACTTAAAAATACAAGAGAACTACGGGTGCACAATTTCTTTTCTTGTTTTACTAAAAATACATTTTCTTTCGAATGATTAATGCAATCAGTAAAGACATATATCTCACTGAAACACGTGTTTCGGCATCAGTAGGTATTACATAAAAATCGCCAATAAGACGAATTTCGTGCCAACTCGAACAAATGTTGGCAGCACCCTCTCAGATTTTAATAAAACTTTCTGTACATGAGAACTTTGTCACAATAAGCCATTTTGCATACTTTGTTTTTCCAAAAATGATCTAGGCTGTCTTTTGAAAAGGGCCAAACATTTTTTACCAATTTTTTTCAAATGACTATAGTCTAAAAATGACAAATCCTACAAAAAACTGTTGTAGGAGTGATTTTCATAAAATTAGTCAAATTTTTGAATTAAAATATTGAAAAAATTCTTCATCGACTCCTACACTGAAAAAAAAAAACCTTTTTGATTTGGATGAAATTTTGTTCCAAGATAGGTAATTATGTTCCCTACCTACCGTCAAAATTTAAAGTTGGGCACTTTCAAGGAAAAAAAAAGTTATTTGAAAAAAACTATTTCTTGTCCAAAATGAATTTTTTTCTTCAGTGAATTTTTATCGAAAACTAAACCAATGAAATAATCATCTGAGAATCCATTTTCATAACTGCTAGTTGCCTTATACATGCAAAAAGTATCAGTAACGGATTTGGTATTTATTCATAACAACCTTGAATGAAGACTGAAAGACTGGAAGACTGCAGTTCATCTCAAAAATGATAAATTTTATGAAACAATTGGCAAACTTTTCTAAAATTTATTTTATGTCTGATGGAGCAGCAGCACAATACAAAAATAAGAAAAACTTCGCAATCTTGTGTAGATTCCAGTCAAAGTACGAATTAAGCGCAGAATGGCATTTTTTGCAACATCCCATGGAAAAGGACCCTGTGATGCTATTGGTGGCACTCTCAAGCGAATGGCAAAAGATGCCAGTCTTGCTAGCGACTATGAAAAAAACCGCAACAACTCCCCGAAAGTTATCTAACTGGGAAATTGAACAACTGATAAAAATATCAAAAATTAATTTTCTGCTACATATTAATTGAACAGTACTACAAAATGTCAGAAGAACTCTAAGAACTGTATAATAACGCCAAAACAATATCTGATAGGGGAGACCAGGGCTAGTTGGCGGTGTTTTCAGTTTTCAATTTTTCTCGCTTTGATGTAGATAGATCTTGCAAAATATAACACGTGGCATGAAAGAGCAAACTGTTGACAACATCTCTGATTTTTTTTAAAGTGTTTGATGCATTGTCTCCATTTTTAGAGACAAAAATATGTGACACGGAAAACCCGCCAACTTACCCCGGCCCCGTAGTAAGTTGGCGGTATGTGAGGATACGCCAAAAACTAAGCAATCATATGGAGATGCAATTACTTCAAGGGTCCTTTTGGATAGTGCTGAATGTCTTTTCGAGGAAACTGTATATTAACCGACATTTGCTATTATATTTCAGTTTCAATACCCCGGCATTTTGACTTTGACGCGTACTTCCTATTCAAAAGCAAATTTTCGAAATTCTTCATACAATTGGCCGGAATAATTGTCTCCTACATTTGTGAGATACACAAAAAAAAGGTTTTCTTATTTTGGAATGAATTCCAAAAATAAAATTTTTTGATGAATTTTTTGCTTTGTAAATAGTACCGCCAACTTGCCCCGCGTGCAGCACGCCAACTTACCCCAACCGCATATTTTATTAAAAACTATTTAAAAAATAACTTTTGTTTGTGGATATATGTAATATCTATACGGATACTGAAAGCTCTTTTCATGCGCTTTCGAAAAATATAATCATTCGGGAAATAAATTGAAAATCACCCTAAATAACGCAAAGTTTTTAAAATTTAGAAAATTTACTTGGTATGCTCGAAAACACAATATCACCCACAACTTCCACCAAACAAATCGTTTTGCAACAAAAACACATTGGATAACGGGTTTCACATAACTTGATGTACACAATAGGAGGCAGCGCTATATGTCTAATAGAAACAGAGAAAAATGGATTCCGCCAACTTACCCCAACCGCCAACTAGCCAACTGTTCCTCGTACCTTTTTTCCTGCATTCGAGAACGTTTTTAGTAAAAAATCGCTGTTTTAAGCTCTAAAAATTGTATTAAAAATTCTTATCCATGAAACAAAAAATTATGCATAAAAAGCATTCGTTAAAATACAAGAAAAATTAATTACGATCAATTAAAAAAAAATTAAGAAAATCGATTGAGTAGATTTTCGGCAATCGTAATCACGGAAAACCATTTTAAGTAAAACGACATTTCGAGATAATCGAGTTTAAAATTTCGAATTACCACTGTTCTTGTTAGACGAAGCGCGCTTGGAAGCACTGTAACTTTCGATCTATTTCTCGGATCTCTATAAAAATTTTGGAAAACACTCTCGAAGAGTTGTACTTTCAGATAAAGCAATAAAAAAAAATCGATTTTATGAAAAATGAAAAGGTTTGTAACCCCTTAATAAAAATATACTTAGTTACTAAATCTTCTCACAAACTGAGTTTTATTGGATTCTGAGATGATTATAACTTTCATTGGTTTAGTTTTCGATAAAAATGCACTGAAGAAAAAAATTCAGTTTGGACAAGGAAAAGTTTTTTTCAAATAACTTTTTTTCCTTGAAAGTGCCCTATCTTGGAACAAAATTTCATCCAAATCAAAAATGGCATTTTTTGTAAATCGACTTTAAGTTTTTAAAATCGATTTTTTTTCAGTGTAGGAGTCAATAAAGAATTTTTTCAATATTTTAAATCAAAAATTTGACTAATTTTGTGAAAATCACTTCTACAACATTGTTTGCAGGATTTGTCATTTTTAGACAATAACCATTTGAAAAAAATGGTTAAAAAAGTTTAGCCCTTTTCAAAACACAGTTTAGATCATTTTTGGAAAAACAAAGTATGCAGTTTGGCTCTTTGTGACAAAGTCTTCATGTGCAGAAAGTTTCATTAAAATCTGAGAGGGTGCTGCCAACTCTGAATTCGGTTTGGCGCGAAATTCGTCATAAAAGATGCGCAGTCATTCATTCTTTTCACTTTCAACTTTCTTCAAAAACTATTTGACTTAACATAATAATAAATTAGAAAACCTTTTGTAATTTAATAGTCGTTATTCATTTGGATAACAACTGATTCTAAATTAGTTATAGAATTTGCGTTTAGTTTTCGTCTCATCAGAATCCGACATTAAGTTAGCGATAGCACTGATCCAGCACTATCTTAGTCCTGTCACTAAATTAGTGTTGGATTCTGATAAGACGAAATTCCAAGATAGGTAATTATGTTCCCTACCTACCGTCAAAATTTAAAGTTGGGCACTTTCAAGGAAAAAAAGTTATTTGAAAAAAAAACTATTTCTTGTCCAAACTGAATTTTTATCTTCAGTGTATTTTTATCGAAAACTAAACCAATGAAATAATCATCTCAGAATCCATTTTCATAACTGCTAGTTGCCTTATACATGCAAAAAGTATCAGTAACGAATTTGGTATTTATTCATAACAAACTTAAATGAATACTGCTATGGGCGGACCTTCGTGTCCTTTCGGTGAGGCAAATAAGAAGAAGCCGTGAACGTCACACAGCTAAATCTTAACCATTGTGCAGCAGCCCAACAGCTGCTGTGGCAGTCGGTCTTGGAGTCGAGGATAGATGTCGCCCTCTTATCAGACCCGTACCGCATCCCTGCCGGCAACGGCAATTGGGTGTCGGACGGGTCTGGAATGGTGGCAATCTGTACAACGGGACGGTTCCCGGTTCAAGAGGTAATACACTCCTCCGCCGAGGGTGTTGCGATTGCCAAGATCAATGGGGTGTTCTATTGCAGCTGCTACGCCCCACCAAGGTGGCCAATAGAACAGTTCAACCAGATGATCGACAGGCTCTCGTCGGACCTAGTGGGCCGGAAACCAGTAGTCATAGCGGGAGACTTTAACGCTTGGGCAGTGGAGTGGGGCAGCCGCTGTACAAATAGCAGGGGTCAAGCGCTAATGGAGGCGCTTGCGAAACTCGATACTGTGCTAGCTAATGTATCCGCTAGTACATTCCGTAGAAACGGGGTGGAGGCGTGGATTGACGTAACATTTGCCAGCCCGAGTCTGGCTCCAGGCATGGAATGGAGGGTAGACGAAGGCTACACCCATAGCGATCATTTAGCAATCCGTTTTAGGATCAACTATGGTGTGCAGCATCCGAGGGCGGGAGATCCCTGTCAGGTACGCGGGTGGAAGTCCAATCACCGCGGCCCTGGGACTGGAGGCCAACACCGACAGTCTAAGCGGGGATGCGCTGGTAGCTGTTCTATCACGCCACTATGCCGATAAAAACACTACCAAGAAACGGCAGATACCCGGTATACTGGTGGAGTTCCGAGATTGCAGCTCTACGGTCAGCCTGCCTCAGAGCTAGACGTAGGATGCAAAGAGCTCGCGCCGAGGATGCAAGAGAGAACCGCCATGAAGTGTTTTGAGCTGCGAAATTGGCCCTTAACAAAGCCATTAAAAGCAGCAAGAGAGCGTGTTTCGACAACCTGTGTGAGAGTGCCAACGCGAATCCGTGGGGTGACGCCTACAGGATTGTGATGGCCAAGACCAAAGGAGCCCTCACCCCCAGAACGGTCTCCGGACCGGTTGGCAACGATTATCGAAGTACTCTTCCCGTCTCGAGCCACAAGCCCCTGGCCACCTGCACTACGAGACAGTGCGGGCACGGCCGAAATGGTGGCTCCAGTGACGAATGAAGATCTACTCGCTGTGGCTAAATCCCTAGCAATGAACAATGCTCCAGGGCCGGACGGAGTTCCAAACAACGCTCTCAAGGCAGCGATCATAGCGAACCCGAACATGTTCAGGCTAGCTATGCAGAGATGCCTTGACGAGTGCCGTTTCCCCGATAGATGGAAATGGCAGAAATTGGTGCTGTTACCGAAGCCCGGGAAGCCGCCAGGCGACCCATTGGCGTACAGACCAATTTGTCTGATCAACACGACTGGCAAACTGCTTGAGAGGATAGACGGTACGGACGGTCTGTCAAGCAACCAGTTTGGCTTTCGGAAGAGTAAGTCCACAGTGGACGCTCTCAACTCAGTGATAAATACTGCCGAGATAGCTATCCAACGGAAAAGGCGAGGTATTCGATACTGAGCGTTAGTGACACTTGACGTGAAGAACGCATTCAACAGCGCAAGCTGGGATGCCATCGCGCTCTCGTTACACCGGCTTAGCCTACCGGTGGGTCTGTACCGGATCCTGGAAAGTTACTTCCAGAACCGCGTACTGCTATACGAGACCGATGCCGGTCAGAATAGGGTTCCGATTACCGCCGGGGTCCCGCAGGGCTTGATCCTAGGCCCGGTGCTATGGAACCTCATGTATGATGGGGTTCTGAGACTGAAGTTCCCTCCTGGGATCAAGATCGTCGGCTTTGCTGACGACGTAACCTTGGAAGTCTACGAGGAGTCAATTCCTGAGGTAGAACTAACCGCAGAACACGCGATCAGTACGGTGGAGGAATGGATGAGCGCGAGAGGCCTGGAGCTCGCTCATCATAAGACGGAGGTAGTTATCGTCAACAACCGCAAGTCGGCACAACATGCAGTTATCCATGTGGGAGAAGTCGCGATCACTTCACAGCGAAGTCTGAAGTCTCTCGGAGTCATTATAGACGACAAGCTGACCTTCGGCACCCATGTCGACTATACATGCAAGAGAGCGTCGACTGCTGTTGCGGCTCTATCGAGAATGATGTCCAACAACTCAAAGGTGTGCGCCAGTAGACGTAGGTTACTGGCAGGCGTTGCCGTATCTATCCTCAGGTACGGCGGCCCGTCATTGTCAAGAGCACTGAGGGTAACCAGTTACCTACAGAAACTGGAGAGCACCTACCGCGTGATGTGCCTCAGAGTGATATCTGCCTACCGCACGGTGAGTGGGACAACTCCTCGAAAGGTAGGTGGACCCACCGGCTGATATCTAGCATATCGAGCTGGTGGGAAGACCCCAGTTCACTTCCACCTGACACAATTCCTGTCAGGCCATGGCTGTTTCCGACAGTACCTCCACAGGTTCGGGCACGCGGAGGTCCCAGTCTGCCCGGACTGCCCAGGTGTAGACGAAACTGCCGAACACATACTGTTCGTATGTCATCGGTTCGACGTCAAAAGAAGAGCAATGCTTAACGTCTGTGGCTGGGACACAACCCCTGATACCCTTATTCAGCAGATGTGTCAATCGGTGGAGAAGTGGAACGCAGTCTCGGCTGCTACCATCCAGATTGCCAGTAGGCTACAGGTAATCTGGCGAACCGAGCAACAGACGACGGGCACGGCTAACTAGTGATTGGTTAGCTGGAGCGAAAAAGGCCAAGCACAAAAAAGGGAGTGAATGATCTGTTCATGCCGAGGCAGGTTTGGCGCAGCGACTGGCAACCGTGTAAGGGGTAAACCCAGCACCCCGAAGCAAGACAGAAGAGTGAGTGTATAGGCGTATAAGTGGACTGCCTCATGCCAAGACGGGAGGGTCATAGCGTAGTATGTTGGGACTTAGTTATCGATACCTCACGGCGTGGCAGAGGAGTGAAAGGGTGAGCATCCAAGTCAGTCTCACACGGCATGTTAAGGGTGAGCACAAAAGTCAGCCTCACATGGTATGGTAGAGGCTAGCACAAAAGTAAGCCTAGCAAGAAATGAAAAAGGTGAGCACCCAAATCAGCCTCACATGGTATGCGTGGGGCGAGCACAAAAGTAAGCCTAGCAAGGAATGATTAAGGTGAGCACACAAGTCAGCCTCGCAAGGAACGAAAAAGGTGAGCACAAAAGTCAGCCTCATGTGGGAGTGTTTGAGTGTGAATCAAGGTGCGATAGAGAGAGCACCCAAGTAAGCCTCATACAGGACGTATGAACGCGTGAGTGACAGTGAATGAGTACATTTAGTACAGCCATCCCCCCAGAAGTAATACCGAGAGGTAGTTCCTGGGAGGAATGATGGCGGAGCCCAATGGAGTTTAGTCGGTATTAATGGCAGCGTCACCATTCGAGCTCGACACGCCCCCAGTGCACCCCGTGTGGTAGATTGGATCCTACCAATAGCACGTGTACTGGGCTAGGACGTAAAGGTCTTCTCCATTGTAAAAAAAAGACTGATGACTCTCATTTCCAGCCAGACTACTTGAGGGACATTGTTTGGGAATAACAATTGATCCAGTCCAAGCGAGAATTTCGCCTGAAAACCACAATTGCTGGCCACGACCATCTTTACCGTAACTTGGGATACGAGAAAGGAAGTGTTGATGTGGTACTTACTTAACGGAAGGCCCAGACTCAGTGACACTCCCATAAGTACCACAGATTTGGTAGTGGGTGGGTTGTTCAGGAATCAGGATCAGGTAGTGAGTCAGGATTCGCCTCAAGCAAGTGATGCGACTGAGAATATATTTTCGTGCAAAAGAAGTTTGAATACTTTATTGACTGTAGGATCCGTAAATGTTCTAGATGCGAAAGCGTTTAACTCTGGATAACCGTTTATCGAGTTCATTAAAAACAGCTTGAACTCCGGACAGCCGGCTGTCGGGAGTGTTGTCGGTTATATAAAATGGACCATAAATAATGAGTTTAAAGGGATGCGTTAATCTACATAAATTTCCTCTTGGAATGCTCGAGTCGAAGAAATGGTAATTAAACTGAGTCGGATGGCGTTTCCGCGTGAACGTAACGATTGAGCATTTGCTCGTGTTTAAAACCATTCTGTTTAGATCACACCACGTACTAAAGCTCTCCAGTTCCCTCTGAAGAAGCTTGGCACTGGTTTTATCCCGTATTTGTCGAAAAAATTTCATGTCGTCGGCGAAAGAAAGGCGTGGTCCTTGTAATGTGGTATTGACGTCATTAAAGTAGAGCAGGAAAATTACTGAACCGAGATGGCTTTCTCGTGGGATGCCGGGTGTAGTGAAGAATGGTGCAGATAGATAGTCCTTAATGCTGATTTAGAATTACCTTCCATCGAGGTAGGAACTAAACCAGCGCAGGAGCTGTCCATGAATATCGAGTTTGTCCAGTTGATTGGTAATAATTGATGGCGGTCGATTAGGTAGTTGTCATCATTGTTAAGATTTTTGTCCCAGTTTATATCCAACAGCGTGCTAACGATGCTGTCGTAGTAAGCATTTTTAAAATCGTACACGAATGAGCTTGAGACGTCTTCAAAATTCACTCCTAGGTTACCAGCGAATACAAGATGTAGTTGGGGATGATGACCTTTGCACTTGCAAAGCAAAGGTCCATTGTACGTCTATTCTCATTGGTGACATTATTAATTTGCCGAAGAGTTGCGCTGCTGTAGTTATCCAAAATACAACTGGCATTGTTGATAAGCGCAGATTTTTCCAATCGTAGAAATCCATTACTTGTCTGGCACCACGTAAGGCCAGGTAAGTCGACCCAGTATAACAATTTCGCCAGACGGGGCGGCAATCGAGGTGAATGAAACGGAGGAAAGATGTACATCGATCAGGCTGAAATTCGAATTCTGTCAGGTGGAAAATACACGACACACAGGAACAGATTGCGATTGGCAAATTTCATTGACATCCACACTTGCTCGGAGCTCGCCCACCGGTCATCGTTGATCACTCGGGCTCACTGGCGAACAATGACAAGCACACCACCACCTGATGTCTTGTGGCTGTTGAGGGCGTTACGGTCACAGCGGTAGACATCGAATGTTGAATCAAACACCTGGCGAGACAGAGTGCGGTTGTTGAGCCACGTCTCGGTTAAGGCGATAACGTCGTAACAGCAACCCGTGGTCGGGCGCAAATAGCTGTACGTTGATGAATTTAAGCCACCAACATTCTGGTAGTAAACCTCGATGTCGTTGGAGGATGGATCAGGTTCAGCAGAGAGCGAAGCTATGTTTCCTATGTTAGCTATGTCGCTTGGCCGACTGTGGTAGGGGATTCGAGGCATCCCTAATCAACTGCGTCGCGCCTCAGAATACGACGATCATCGTCGCCGAGAAAAATCACAATATGTCGGAGCAAAAGGCAAAATACTGGAAGCGAAGAATTCATCAGCGCTTGAAGTGTTCGGATCAGATGTAAACTTGCCATTTGTGGCAGGTTGGAAAACCCTTTCACCCATCCCACACACAGGACCGGGACGACTGATGATCGCTGACTGCAATTGCTCGACTGTGGCGGGAGATTCGAGGGCTTCCGTAGTGCCAACTGCGGTACGTCCCAGTTTGCGTTCAATCTCGATGGCGTGATGCGGAGAGCAGAATCGGGACGGTAGCAGTTAACGGCGAGAGTCAGACATTGAGTTAGAAACTCACGCGGTTCAACCGTGGTATCGTTACAATTTATAGAATACTTGCCGAGAAAGGCGACTTGGAAGACCCCTTCTCCACCCACACATACAGGACCGGGAAGACTGCTGAACACTGGCAGCGGGGGGATCAAGTGCTTCCATAGTGCCAACTGCGTTGCATTCCAGTATGCGATCGGCATCGACACTCCTTCACAATGGCGGTGTAGCTTGGTATAGTGGCATTGCCAATCGTTGCGGAGTCCTCTACAGAGTCGTTGATGGCCCGGGTTGCATTAGAGAAGTACATACTTCTTCTGAAGGCGGAGGAAAATCAGTCGGCGGACTGCAAATGTTCTGGGTACGGGTGTCCTCAAATTTCCTGAACAGTATACCTTGCTGCCATGTATCAGGGTTAAGAGCTGCATCACGGTACTTTGGGTGAACTCCAACTTTGAAGGATATGAAGTTCAAACTATTAGTCTATGCCTTTTTTAACAAGCGGAGTAACCTTTATGTCATCGTTACAATTTAGTCCTTCTTTGGACATTTTTTCGATATTATCCTTGGTAACGCTGGGATAAAAGCGAGAAAGATACATCCAAAGCAACGGCACGGGAGGTGGAACCGTAACAATGTTGCCATTAGCGACTAGCTTTCGACCGCCAACAAGAATATTGCTTGGATCAGGGTCGTCCTCGCGACGACGTTGCTGGGGTGGTCGAGAGGTACCAGAGTTTGGTCGGACTGGAGTAGCTGTTGAAACCTTTCTAGTGAGGCGCGAAATTTGCTGGTTATTTTTGGATAACTCGGCCTTTAGTTCGGCACAGACGTCATCCGTGTTCCCAGCGATAGCAGCGATAACACATCCAAGCGAAGAAACGGTGTCGCGTAAGCGAGCGAACTTGACGGTTTTCGCGCAGTGATCGTATGCACTTGCCATAATGTGTGCCGATGTGAGAATGCGAACAATGAAATATAGATGGTGCTGCGTTCGGTGGAATGTTTTGGTGGTTAAGTCACAGAAGTTCGATTGCGTTCTTCGCAGTTTTTTCGCAACACAAAAGCAACCAGGAGACACTTTTACACTGCAATAGCAACGGTAAACATAAAATTCTGCAATAACAACGGTAAACACTAGGGTAAACACAATATTCTAGGTCGATTAATACTATAAAAACTTCACAAATCTCGTCAAAAATTAAAATTAGTTCGAGCGATTGATGTAAACAACTAATCGGTATGAATACACTGTTGTTGTGATCTGCTAAGAAAGCAATAAATCATAACGATTCCTACTAGCATGGTTATTGGGTTATTTACCTTAGCATATAAGCCATATATTGAAGCTAAACGTTTCTGTTTGCTTTTCTCGTATAAAGTTTTAAAAAACTGGCCTGTAGCGTATTGGCACTTTGTAGGACTCACGACTCACGTTCAGCGCTAATCAATAAAACATTTCTTACTCTTAACGCCCTTCTTCCCCTCGGAAGTACATCAAAGTATTTCCTTGGGGGGAGGGGGGGGGGGGTGGTTCTCTCGACTCTTCTCTTGCCTGTCTTCATCGACTACATCGCCGTTTAGCTCTCGTCACTTTTACACTGCAATAGCAACGGTAAACATAAAATTCTGCAATAACAACGGTAAACACTAGGGTAAACACAATAATCTAGGTCGATTACTACGATAACAACTTCACAAATCTCGTTAAAAATTAAAATTAGTTGGAGCGATTGATGTAAACAATTA
>NC_080671.1:362166591-362194385 GCF_030247195.1 Topomyia yanbarensis
GTTTAATTAAAATTGGCCTCCTCTCGGGTCCTATTTGGTGTGTCCTCGTCCCGAGCCCCCTTCCCGGGGTTGCTCATATTCAGAAGTAGATTACAAGATTTCGTAATGGAAGAAAAAGGCAAATTTGAGCGTAATGGCAAACGACACCCCAAAGTGAAGGACAATATTTAGCTTGTTTTCGTGCGCTGCTTAGGCGATAGGAAAGCATAAGGAAACTGCGTTGTCCGGCAGTAGAAAATGAGCAGGCGGAGGGGTTGTGAATTTGAAAGACGATCTGCAAAATGTCACACAGACTGGCTGACAGAGATATAGAAACGAATTTCGGTAACTGTTGCTATCGTAATGGTCAATGATGGGTGAATTTGAGGGATTGCCTCAGCACAGACCTTTCGAGAACGTTCGAATTACTAGTTGCAGTCATACGGCATAGTTTAGTTATCAAATGGTGCGGAAAACTACGAATGACTGTTTCGAAAAAGGAAACAGCGTATA
Organism: Topomyia yanbarensis; assembly: GCF_030247195.1. Taxonomy (NCBI): domain Eukaryota; kingdom Metazoa; phylum Arthropoda; class Insecta; order Diptera; family Culicidae; genus Topomyia; species Topomyia yanbarensis. The sequence goes on from NC_080671.1 coordinate 362,167,084, forward strand.
GTTTAGTTCATTAATGTGACAGTAAACTATATGTTGATCTGATGCGAAGATAGTAAATCAAGTCCGATGAAGATTTACTTTTCAACAAACGAGTTTACTTAGCACACATGCAGAAAACTATTTCAGAGTTGCAGAATTAAATGACCTTTACGGTTAAAGATACGAAACCTTTCTATCTTCATGAAAGCGATATAAATTCCGAAGCTTCACAATTTTCGTTATCTGACTCCTGTTTACAATGTATGCGTAAATAATGACTGTCACTCACTAATTGACCCTCTCACCGGAATTGACATAGGGCTAGCAATGCCAGTTATTTTGATTCTGAATATTCGATGCACATTCGAACAGAAAAATCCGACAAACAATCCTATATTTCACAGGGGAAAAGATTGAAAAATAACAAGTGGAAATAATCCGCTCCAATCGAACCTAAAACCATTTTCGACATGGGTACTACCACCATAACAAATACGCTTCAGAAGAGATGTGTATTTCGCACTAATTTATTGATTATTCGATCTTCAATCGTTGAAGTGTGTATAAATGGGAATCTATTTTCTTGGATTTTGTCAAAACATGGTAACATGCTATTGAGCAGCGTGTCAATAACTTACCAACCTTCGTACCGTAGCCTTTACAGATTGTACAATCTTTTTGGACACTCTAGCGACATCTTTGAGCATCAGCGGTCACTCAAGCGGGGAGCCATTCACGCAAGTACCGGAAGTCTCCTCAGTATCTGTCAGCCGGCAAGGCTGCACGTATGGACGCTAGGTCCAAAAAAAATCACGAATCAGAATATATTGGCTCGATTTGTACATTCTCCATATTTTTCGGAGATTTGTTCATTGAAATCTCATTTCGTCACATTCCTGATGGAAAGGGAAGAGAAGATTAAAGAAAAAAGAAAATGGTAAATGATAGCACAATTCAATCAGAACACAAAACAACAAACAGCCTAAATTCTTCACTTCCAAAGGAATAATGAATCCTACTGATAAATATCTTGCTGTTTTAATTACCGGCGCAACTGTCACAATACGTCATTCCCGTGTTTTAGTTTTGTTTCACTTCAAATAATTTCAAATTTTCAAATGTTCTTCAAAAATGGGAAAAAAATGCGAGTTCTACACCTGTGGAAATCACGAAGGTAATAAAAGTGGTGATGGAAAATCATTTTTCCGGTTCCCAAGAAACGAAGCGCTGTAAGTGTTGATAATTTCCTTGTGTTATGAAAATGAATAATGTTCAATGTGTTTAGATGTTCCTTGCGGGTGTAGGCTTGCAACTCTCAAGAGGCAACGTAAGCGTTTGAAACGGATGGAGTACAAGCATTCCGGAAGAAAAAAAGGTGTTCCGACCAGAGTTGCACGAAATCATGACTATCACTTTTTCATCAAAATGTACGTAAAACTTCGGTCACAAATCAAAACGATCGTCTTTTTCAGTTGAGAGAACTTAAGCAAACAAAACTGAGCATAGTGAGTGCCAACAGTAGTGACGAAGGAGAGTGAGAAAAAAAGTGACGGCACGCAGCGCAGATAGCAGAGTCAAGTGAGAACACAATGCAAATTCGTCTCTTTCCGTTTTGTCTACCTCGCAAATTCAACAAGCGTAGTTTTTATTCTCCGAATTAACACCATATAATTCAAAGCCGTGTGGTGTCCGGCGGGCTGAAATCTTTTTGCACTATTTCAACCAAGAATAGAACCTCTGGGAACTGCTCCCATGTCGTAAGAGGCGACTAACAACATGCTAGGAGTTCCTAGGCCGACGTTTTGCTCCGTACCGAAGACTTAATCTGGACGGACCTTAAGGTTTTCCATATTACCCTCTTTCCAGTCTGTATTTAGTGAATCACTGACATATACTGCTCCTTTTCTGATTCGCCTTTCTTGATTGTGTACCAACGTTTTAAGTTTCTTCTGGCGGTTGTATATTAGCCGTAAATGACGAAATCTAATTCTACACTAAGTAACAGAATATATTAATATACCGGCACTTCCACGCCAAGGTTTAACTTCCAAAGCTTTGGTTTAAAAACCGTTTTTAAAAAATGGAAACTTTCATGTAGGAAATTTATTGAATTGGCCTAAGATGGAGCTGTCGAATTTCACAAAAAGCTTTTTATGTTGCAAGTGATCTGTAGTTGTGTTAAATTAGGTATTTTTCTATTATATTTGGAACCGTCTACCGACAAATCTACATTTACGAATACCTCCAAAAGTGACTCCTTGAGGTCTCATGAAGGCCTGACACTAGCTTTATGATACTTTTGCTTTTCTAAACAGTAATAAAAATCTCAACATTCAAGAACTTCACTTTGTCAGAAAATGTAGGGCCATCGGAAGCTAAAACTTCGTAAAATCGCACTCCTGGTCCTTTTTTCAGTGCAGTACTCTACGTCACTCGTTCAAATTTGCACCGCTCTTATGGTAGTCGGTATTTGCTAGTATTACTGTTCTCCCATCCATTCTGGTAGTCAAACGGTGGGATAGCAAAATTCTTACAAGTTTCCTATCTCATGCCTCCACGCGAGTCTAAGTCTATTGATGACATTTGGTCCTTAGACCGCAGAATGAGAGGGTGCGAACAGAATGAGAGGGTGCGAACAGATCTAGTCGAGAAAACATTGCCGTAAAAATGAATAGTTGATCGGAAATTAGCCCCAATACGACTAATCTGACTAGTATCTATGAACACGGGTCAATACGTATTGAAAATTCGCCGCGTCTGTTTTTATGAACCTAATTTAAAGCTCCGTTATTGCTAACAAGCCCGTGCATCAGGTTAACAATCCTTTATATTTCCCTTCAGTGTTCGGTATTATCGCTCGTATACTTGTATTCCACAAACAATCCGATATGGAAAATAAGAAATACTTTCCTTGATTTATAACATCTCTCGCTATTTTTGCCTGTATAATGTGTTATCACTCGGTAGTTTTCAAGCCAATAAATATATCGTAGAGAAGAAGTAGCGAATTCTGTCCAAATACTGTTGCAATAAATAGTGATCCGGCCCATTACGCGGATAAGATTAGCTTTTCTAGGCAATACTCCCACGGTCGGCCGTGTGGAGTTCAAATTGCTTTTGTTTAGGGAACATAGTATACTCTCGGTAGCCGGCTGCCCAGAGTTTAAAAATAACCAAAAACTAAACAAGATCATCTCTTTTTCGAGTGATCGTGCACTCGAAGACTAACTAACAACTACCTAATAAAACATGCTTTACAGGTCGCATCGTTTGCTTGGAGCGAATCCTAGACCTGATACCCTTCCAAACCACCAACTCCGCGACACCTATGGAAGAGTCTGATGAATCGTCGTCCTTCCGTTAAGTAGGTGGAGCATCAACACTTCCCGTCTACCTTATCCTTTATCCTTCCCCGTGAACGATGGAGATGGGGGCGGCCGGCAATGATGGCTATCATGCTGTTGAGGTTTTAATATGGGTCGGATTGGTATGAATTCCTACTTACCACTTCCTAAGCAACTCTTATTAGATAATCAGCAGTCAAACATGATGAAGTCAGTGTGCAATCCGCCAAAATCATCGTCACAACGCAACGCAACGCAACGCAACGCAACGAATTAACACCATATAATTCAATCACTAGCCAGTATTTATTGACCATTCGCACTTGCCTCAAATTCGATCGGAAACTACTATACTGATATTTGAACTTGAAAGATACTTATATGTTTTTTGACCTGGTGGTATATGGTTGACCATATTTATCAACAGATAATGCACATTTTTGACGTAGGACTACCTCTTTGTTTTCGATATAGGGGTGCACGTTGCAAATTCAACAAAAATGGTATGTAACGAAAAGTGGTCCAATTTTAAACGCATATAATTCACCCATCTCACGATAAATTTTCAAATTTTTTGCGCATATCGCCCGAAATACTTCTAAGAATAGATTTCAATAGATAAACCCAAAGATTGTTTATATCATGGCATTAAAAATTTAAATAATGAACAATTTAAATAATAGTCAAAATATCGCGCATTTACACACAGAAGATAGCGCTTCCCTAGTCCAGCACGACAGATTTGTGTACCTAGCGCGCTACGCTTCTATGAATGACGTTATCATCGACTATTTAAACGCCCAGATTTCGCTGGACCAGCGCAGTTGCCTGTTGAACGGCAGGCGAAGCAGATCACTGCGCTGTGTATTTTCACAGCCAGTGTAGCCGAGTGCGCTACCCAGTGAATTCGACTGAGCTTGTCCGTTGAAACACTATGCTATCTTTTGTGTTGTGCTCGTTTCCAGCACTCTTTTATGTATAATTATTCGTACACAAAATGTTTTGTGCATGCGAGCTCCATTTACAAACACGGTTAAAATAGTTGTCTCTTTCGCTCTACCCATAATCATCAGCGTTGATTCATTTTGCTTTGTGCGCTTGGGTTTAATGTTTGAATGCGAATGTGGTAGGTAGGTAGATCTAATTTGTTACTAAATTGCACAACGAAAGTTTATTATTTAAGTTCGATAAATTCATTGATTCATTTCCCCTTCTCGTGATCCATTTCCACTCAGTATTTTGATTCTACTAATAGGTACATACTACAAAGCATATTTATGAATGAATACACTGCCACTTGAAAAACCGTTGCAAAAACGCATCTTGTCCATATATAAAACTGTTTTCGATTATTGTATACATATTTATAGTTTCGATATATGATTAAGACCACTGCATTCGCTATATTTGTATGCGTACTTTAGGAAAGTTACAATAATGGCAAAATATAACTAGAATGCTTGGTCTTTACATGAAATGTGATTATATTATCTAAAATTTGATTTTTCTTCACTGGTCCGGGTTTTTTACCACAAACAATCGAAAAGTTTTTACAAGCTAATCTTATGCTATAAAGATTTAGTTCCAGATATTAGTTCGGTCACAGTTTTCTGTCTTCTTTCTTCAGATCTTCTTAAATAAGTTTAATCGGATTCGATCACCTACTACAAATGAAATGACCTGATAACCAAGAAGGTTTGGTTCAATATGTAATATTCGATGTTGATTGGTTGTGATTAAACCATACGTAAGAAATATATTTGATTTATTATTACTATAAATGTAGTAAGAAAATAAATATTTTACATTAGGTAGTATAGTCCTATGTCTACAGCTCGTGCAACCCCATAGGGCTGCCCCTTGTGGTTTTTAACTAACCCAACACATCAACATGACTAAAAATCTCAACACCTACGGTGAAGTGCCTATTTTCACCATACTAACCAGGGTGCCTCACTAATTCATTAGATTCTTGGCCTACAATCAATGGATTGCGTAAAAATTTACATCAACTTCGCGCTTCGCTGTTAAGAACAAATATAATAATACAAATGCGCTTGAAAACAGTGAAATTCTCGTGTTTGAGCGTCACGAAAGCTCGAATCGAGTGCCCCTATTGCTGCGCTACCATTTGACTCAATGCGTTGAACAAAGATGGCAGACACTGCTTTACCCAACGGATTCAAATGGGTAGGATGATAATAGAAACATGGTGAAAATGGGCTTATCACCCTATTTGTTTTGATTTTCTTGCATTTTAAGTCTGCCTACTGCTATTCGGAATAGGTTAGGTTTTCTATCTTCTCTATGCTTTAGACTGCGAATTAACAAAATTCAGGTTTATATTATTAGGGAATACCATACACCCAAAACGTACCCGGTAAGATTCGCTTACATTAATGCAATAAATACGAGCGAAAATTGCAAGCGTTCTGGTAATGTGCGAAAATTGCAAGAAGCTTCCTTGCATGCAATGCAAGAAACAGAAAAACCGAATTTTGCCTATGTATTAGCGATGTATGTGTATTGGTGACCAAATGCGTTAGAAAAAAAGACTGTTGGCATTGAAAAATGAACCCCGCACAAACAGATCGCTAAGCAATGCTTTTTATCCACCCAACCATACTACCAGATAGGAATAAATGGGTAAAAGTCATATATAAACACTTAGATGATTTCACGATTAATGAAAAAAGTGAAACACGCAGCCAGGTTTGAACTCAGGCCCTTGCGCATCATAGCGCTAACTATAAGCACTGATCTGTCCTTAAACATATAGACAGGACGTTAAAACTCGTACAATTGTCACATCCGCAATTTGATGCCGTCTCGTGTGTAATGAATAAACCACAAACCTGCGTTTGGTGATGTTAGTGAGGAATGAATAAAAAGTAGACGGAAAATAAAAACTCGCCGTGCGTTGCTATACCAACCAGCATAGGTATGTGAATGTGGTGGTAATCCTTTGACAGTGTGTTGAAGAAACGTATGTACGTATAGCGAGAGATGAAGTGATTTTATATGCTTGCAACAATTTCAAGCGGCTTTAACTGCAAAATTGCAAGCGATGCTAACATTATTTGCAAGTGATTCTCGCTTGCAATCATTGCAAGAGATTTTTGTTTTGGGTGTAGAATACATATTATATTATTAAATATTACATTGCATGAGCATTTTACGCGGCTTTAGCATGTTCCATCATCATACATCGATTGATTTCAAGAAGGTGCGTTATTCTATAACAACTCTTTTCCATATGACGACGGAAATTGAAAAACAATTTTCCTCAAATAATCTTCGGTTAGCAATTAAGCCAATTTTTAATAGGTAATATATTTGAACTGTAATATTGAATTCAAGACTTGCATCGTGGAGAATTTAACACTTCCTTTGCAGACTTAATAACAATAATTTTCGAAACTGACTGTCATCGAGAGGTTTCGGTCAAGCTGAACCGAAACCAAGTGAGCAAAAGAGCAAAAAGACAGAACATTTTTCCGCAAAGGCACTCACGTAGTATGAGTGACAGTATATGTTGCTTTCTCAGTGTGAGAACTTACACAGGAAGAGAGTCGAATACAGCCCGGGGACAACTTGACAGATAGTGCTTGTTTCATATATATACCACTAATTTGATGGTGGCGCTAGTATGCCTTCTCCGTACGAGTATCACGAACAACGAAACGAAATAGTTTCAAGAGAAAAGCGTGTTTCGTTACATGTGTTATGAACGCCGTCAATGCAGCAAGAACAACATTTAGAAAAAGCGTATTCCAAAATGTGGATAAAGAAACCAATTATTAGAGAATACATTTATCCCTAACTGGAAACTGTCAGCAAGGTACATAAATCTTATTATAAATTTAGCTGGAAGTCGTTTATTTAGTTTTATTGTTGTGTGAAGTGTGTAATCAGTAAATCATTTGCTTTTTGCCCGAGAAATATGAATGAAAATCATTTCGGCGAATAAAAGTAAATCACCAAGCCTAACAATTCGTAAATATATGACATATTATAATAATAATATGTCATATATTTACGAATAAAACGAAATATATAGGATTTTCTATACAGTTAGCAAAATTGGTTTTGGATAGAATTTGTGCGCTTTTACCAGAATTTTGGCAGCAAACCGGCAGTGCCCGGTCGACTTTTGCAATAATTCTGTCCAAAAGATTTTGCGATGGTTTTTGGTACGGATCCCTTCAGAATTCATTTCGCATATTACAGAGCTCAAGCCCGACAGAAAACTAATTGAACGGCGTCTACCGGAGGATTTCATGTTGGTTCGATCCCGAAGATTTACGGAATTTCAATATAAGTGGAAGTGGCTCGATTTTGAAAGCCATCTTCTTGTATTTCTGAAAATCTGTTTATTTTTCTTGGATTTTTTAGATCCAAAATGGACTCTATGTTTCTGTTAAGGTATGGACAGTTTCTAATTTGAATAGCGAAATAAATTTGGTGAAAGAACTGTTCACTTTTTTCAGATATAGAAAATAATAGATGGGATGCGCCTTTTTTCAATTTTGTTCCATTCGAGCCGCCAAGACATCACCAAATCACCACAAAATTTGCTTATGAGTTCTATATATGGGAGCTGTCAAGTTGTCCCCGGGCTGGTCGAATATGAGCGCTTGCGACCGTGTAGGAAGATTTTCTGTTTACTTTTACCGAATGCAGCACTGGCTTCCGACCATTTTTCACCAGCTTCATTTAAAGATATAGTTAGGAAAAGTAAAGGGTAAGTACACTCAGGTTTTTTTTACGCGGGGGATACAGGCCGCGTAAATGAAAACCGCGTAAATTTCAAAATCCGCGTAAATGAAAACCGCGTAAATTTCAAAATCCGCGTAAATGAAGACCTCTTAAATTTAAGAATGCACGTTAAAGGGACCCTCGTTAATGGTCACCGCGTAAATTCAAAAACCGCGTAAATTTCAAAATCCGCATAAATGAAAACCGCGTAAATTTCAAAATCCACGTAAAAAATACCGCGCAAAAAAAAACTTGAGTGTATATATATAGCAGAGTAACTCAACTTTTTCTATCTATTGTTTTATCACTGGTAGCCCATCACTCACAGGAACGATTTACTGTACAGAAACGACAGGCTTCAATAGTCAGCTTGATGAGGGAGTGTTTGTGTATTTCGTATACGCTGTCTATTCCATTGTCTCATATGTCTGTTCTCTGTGCGATAAGGAAAGATTATCAGCAGGATCATATCCCAAAATATGTTCTTGCCTTTTGGTTATATTTTGACATTTTGAGTAGCGAAGGTTAGCAACTAGTTACGGTGCCGAAGTACTGCACCGAGTTCCATTTGCTAGGACAACTTTTGTACACCTAATACCTAATCATATTCTAGAGTTTTACACAAATCGTTCCAGTGCCGCGCAGGTGATTGAATGAGGGAACTGCAACCTATGCGTATCAATTGCGCTTACTATCTAACCGTTGCACTTACCTACTTACTGCAGTGTGTGCAATGCATTATAGATTGGCCGCATGCTCGAATAAAAAGTGTAACTAAAAAAATATACCAACTAGGGTTACTGCTCCCTAATTCATCCTAGCTCCTCTGTTCATCCCACCCATTTGAATACATTGGTTTGAACAGTATCTGCTATCTTTATTCAACGCATTAGCTCAAATGGTAGGATGAATAAGGATACGTTGTACTCGACTTTTCGCTTCGCTCTAGCGCGGGCATTTTAGATTTTTCGAGTAAAAATTTTAACTGCACTACTTCTTAGGAGCGAAGCAAAGATAATGATACCTATTTAAGTGCAATCTAGCCACTCTAAGTCGAGTTATCAACGAAATAGTGTGACATCCCGACTAATGAGATGAATAAGGACTCGTCTACCCTAGTCAGTATTTATTTATCTCATCAGAGCAGTAAACTATATATCTTCAAAAGTAGGCCTGATTCATCTTAGCACCTCTATTCATCTCACCCATTTGGACACATTAGCAGTGTCTGCTATCTCTGTTCAACGCATTAGCTTAAATGGTAGGATCAATATAGGTGCGTTGTACTCGACTTTCCACTTAGGGGCCATTCATAAACCACGTAGACTCTTAGGGGGGACGGGGGGGGGGGGGGGGGGTCTGGCAAAAGTCTACGTTTGTCTACGAGGGAGGAGGGGGGTCTTTGAAAAAGTCTACGTAGACTTTTATTTCTTGTTATTCTCGTATTACTAATTAAAAATGGGATTTAAAGAGAGTTGTATTCAAAATATCGGTCTATTCAGTATTTATACAGACACTTCAAAGCTTAGTTGTGACCACTCAACCCAGAACCCACGATTTTTTTGGACAGCCTCACAAGTTGTTGTTTCTTGCGTATACAGTGACACAATCTCATATTCGTATACCTCTAGTGTATATGTTTAATATTGTTTCATAAATGTTTGCGCTATTTAATATAGGTATTGTTTTGTAAATGTGGTAGTAGAATCATCATCTGTCATTTTCTTATCATTTGTAATAAAAAATGTGCAAGTTTCCGTACACTACACATAAAAAATCATTACTTGGGGAAAAAATGGCACAATTTCATATTCGTACACTTTTGAAAAGTCAATTAATTTGTAATTTAAGACCTGTTATTTCTTTATTTTTTTGTTTTACTTAGAAAAATAGTTTTTATGACTACAAAAAAGGTTCATTGGCACAGTTTGCTCTACACTAGTTTAAGAAATTCCCTCAAATTAACGTAACGGTTAAAAAAAACTAACTGCCATTATGGGACGGAAACTAATTATTACTTACCAAAATGAAGCTAAATCACTTCATAAAATCTTTGAAATTGTTCAAAGGTTGTGTCCAACTATTTAACATGTCTTTTGATGTGGCGAAACGTAGAGCAGATATTGCGAAAAACTTGAACTGTAAAAAATTTACGATGAGATTAAATTTTTAATTAGAAAAATTTGGGAAAATCGAGTAATTAAGGTTATATATATGGGTCATTCCATGCGAAGTGATCAAGGCACGTGTAATCGACCTCCACGGATTTGAACAAAATTTGGAGGAATTGTTAATCTAGGGCCAATATATAAAAACCCAAATTTTTGTGTCAATTGAACCACCCCTCGGGTCATGGGAGCACCCCCCGTTTTGGCAAATTGCCAACACCCTTGATTTTCTTTTGATCATATCTCCGGTTCTATTTAATCTAGAATCAAACCACAAGATGGCTTTTGAAGAAAATTGTTCAAGGAGACTATAAAAAATATTATTTTTTGCCGACAGTGTTGCCAACTATGCAATTTTTTCAGTTAAATATTAAAAGTTAATTTTTCTCAAAATACGTGTATTTTAATTTTGAAAATTTTAATGCCATCGCGTTCCTCAGACATTTTTACATAAAAAACACTTATCATCTCAATATAATATGAGCGCATCCTGAGATACACCGTTTTGAAGAGAAAAAACCGCAATTTCCCATATAAAATCGCAAGCGCACAACACTAAAAAACCAACTTGAGTATTCTGAGTTCAAACATAATTTTTCGTGAAGTAGACGAGAAATGATGAAAAACTACGTATTTGGTTTGCTTCTAGCAGATCAGGGTCGATTTTTATGACAGTTTGAAGATTTTCTCAATTTTGGCCAATAAAAATGGATTTTTATATGAGAAAATCGGAGTTTTTCCCTTCAAAACGGTATATCTCAGGATGCGCTCATATTATATTAGGATGATAAGTGTTTTTTTATGTAAAAATGTCTGAGGAACGCAATGGCATTAAAATTTTCAAAATTAAAATATACGTATTTTGAGAAAAATTAACTTTTAATATTTAACTGAAAAAATTGCATAGTTGGCAACATTGTCGGCAAAAAATAATATTTTTTATAGTCTCCTTGAACAATTTTCTTCAAAAGCCATCTTGTGGTTTGATTCTAGATTAAATAGAACCGGAGATATGATCAAAAGAAAATCAAGGGTGTTGGCAATTTGCCAAAACGGGGGGTGCTCCCATGACCCGAGGGGTGGTTCAATTGACACAAAAATTTGGGATTTTATATATTGGCCCTAGATTAACAATTCCTCCAAATTTTGTTCAAATCCGTGAAGGTCGATTTCAAGTTTGCATCTTTTTTTGATCACTTCGCGTGGAATGACCCATATAGTAAATAAATTGAATCATAGCATTTAAGTATAAGTCTGCTCTGGTACGGCTCAAAATGTATGGAGAACGGACAATTACAATGCTTTGTTCTGAGCAAGATGCTGTTCATCAATGACAAAAACATAGAATGGATTTTTTATTTACTAAACAACATTGAAACATTTTATTGGAATATTGGAAAGATTGTAAACTTTGTCTACGAGTCCAAATTCAACATTTTTGACTCAAATGGCTGTTGTTTCTAGTGGAGAAAATCGAACTCAGACCTGGACGTAAAAGCCATATAACAGCAGCTAAGCGCAGGGCGTCACGATAGTACACATCGAAGTATTCCGCTACACAAACGTTGGAAACCACCTTGAATCGATATTAATTGATTTGATCAATCATAGACAAAAAACCAATGTGAAAAACTTTTCTATAATATTTAAAAAGCTTGAAATAAATCTGAACGCTAATTTATAATTGAACATTATAATGTACTTCTTGCTAATTTCACATTTCCCGCGAATAAAAAAAAATTAAAGTCTACGTAGACTTTTGGCGTGGAGGGGGGGTTGGTAAAAGTCTACTAAGGTCTACTAGGGGGGAGGTGGGGGGCTAAAAATTCTCAAATTTCGGTCTACGTGGTTTATGAACGCTCCCTTTGCTCGAACGCGAGTATTTTACATTTTCCAGGCCAGATTTTTCTCTGTATTACTTATTGGGAACAAAGCAAATATGTTTAAACCTATTTGGGCCCAATCCTGAGTAATAAATTAAATAAGGGCTCGTCTACTATGAAGATTCATGAGCAGTCCTTAGCTAGGCTCCATGATTGACGTGTGCGGCCAGCTGATAGCCAGCAATTTGCAATTATTCACTAAGCGCATGATAATGTGTTCTGACACAGCGATTCTCAACCAATTCCTCGGACACCTAATGGATCATAAGATCTGTCGGACAGAATATCTTTAATTTATGTTTTGAACAATTCTACACATAAGAGTCTACTCACCGACACCTCCAATCGGAAGAGCGGCCTAGAGTGCCAGTAAATGCCAACACTAGCTATTTTCCGACATTCGCACCTGTTCCAGGTGGTGACGAGCCAGCTCGAAAAGCTGCATTTGTGCACAAACTTTCGCCTTAAGTAACAATTAGAATATAAACAAACCGTTCGATTGCGACCGAAGTCCGAAAATATTCCGCTAAAACCAGACAGGATATGTAGCAGGCATCCTGAAAGTCTTTTAATCGCCTCGAACATCGTTTCACCAACATCTTTTCCAGATTACGAGAATTTAGATTGCGTTCCTACCACTGCGATGTTGTTTTTCAAGTTTTTGTTGTTGACGTGTTGCTTTACGTATCAGGGAAGCCAGGTATTTTTGTGAAATATCTGCTGTGAAATTTTGAAGTCTGTAAATATTTTCTAGCGTCTACAAAATATATTAATGGAGAAATCGTGCTACGTGTTTTTGTCTTATTTAAGTTGAATATGAAAAATATCCGCTTTACTGCAACTGATGAGTGTGGGCGAGAAAGTCGCGATAGAACCAACAACTGGAAGTTCGGGAACGTGTAGCTACCATCAAGAGTAGATAGCAACTCACCCCGAAATTGTACTTCGTCTTCGAAATCTGTTGTAGTATCCCAATTGTTACATATTACTTCTAGGAATTCGTTATCTATAACATGAAATCTACAAAATCTGCAGAAAATGCAGTCTAAAAAAAGTATGATTGAAAAATTTGCAGATTTTTAGACATATCGGCAGACCTGGTTACACTGCTACGCATGTATAGACATTCGTTTGATGTCAAATATATAAAAAAAAATAAAATTATTCATCTGAACATTTCAACTCGACAAGATTTCAGTTATTTCAGTTATAATTTCAATATTTAAAAGTCTCCCCCCTCTCCCCTCACTACGTCCTATAGCGAAACTACCTATGCCCATGAAATTGAGCTAAGGCTTTCGAATAATTCATCCAAACATACCAATATGGTAAATCTAAAGTATATGATGTTATTTTGGTATGCTATATGTAATATCATTGGTACACCCGCAGTGTTGGCAAAAAAATGATTTTTGGCAATTAATTCGATCTACTTGTAGAGATTTTTTAGCACCATGCACCCTTTGGCAAAGTTGCTCAGCATATCCCGGATTACACTTCTATCTAATTGTTGGTATACTTCAGAAAGAATTGTAGTCTGTAAAATTGAAAACGCAAAAAAGTAGGTTTTCCCATACTAATTTCCATACAAATTTCAAACGCAATGCGCTACGCCGGGTCAAAACCAATCGACCCCAAATTTTGCACAGTTATTTGGGACCCCAAATGGAACCAAAAAAGTGCTGTGCTCGGTTGATGAGGTTATGATTACGTTTTTCCGTATAACAATGCCCCACCCTAATACAAACACACACAGACATTATGCCTCGGTATGAAAATCGATTTTTGGAGTGATTGCATAGCCTTTGTTTATATGAGAAAGGCAAAAAGTTTTAAGGTTATAGTGACTAAAACGTAAATGTGTTTTACATAGGTTAGATCAGTTAATCGCAGCCCTTTTCGTCTAAAAAGGCTTATTATTATTAAAATAGGATGCTGGTAAATTCTGTAACAAAACAGCTCCATTAAAGAAAAACACAACTTAATACTGCAACCAAAATCATAATTATCGTCAACTAAAATAGGTACAAACATTTACTCTACCAGCACCAACCGGTTCCCGGTGGTACTTTTCAGCCAACACCGCCCCCCCACGAAAATGCCATAAAGCATGGATGCACAATCGACTAAACAGCATAATGAAGGCGGCTCACACCAAGGATCGGTAGTTAATTTCAGGGAAATTATAAGCTGGTACTATAAATATACAAACTTGTCGAGCTGCATTGAAATATTGAAGGGAGTGCATGGAAGAAGCCCTGTGGGCGGTAGTAAATATCTTCACTTTGAACAAGTGCTTCCCACCACTTGAGTTTGCAGTTGATGTTGAAGTTGAGAGCTCGTTTATGGGTATTTGAGAAATCACTTGTCAAAATTAATCGTCGCCACCAACGCCGCGCCATCAGCAAGCGAAATATTCCTTATTTAGTTCCCGTTTCAATCCACAATTTCCATTTCCTTTCATTGCATGTCGTCACGTCACGGCGGGGGGACTACTTCTTCCAACACAACCGCTGAGCGCTTTTTGCCTCATTCGGGAATGGAATTTTCTCTGTTACCAGAAGAAGCGGAAGAAACTCAAGCTGAAATTTTTGTTCTTCTACACCCGGACCCTTAAATCTGTAATACGGGCGATCGTCACGGTGCAACTGCGGCAAAACTTCCGCTGGGATTAGCTCTTGTTTTGTTCGCTGCGACGACAGGACACCACTCGTTGAAACGATTCTTTACTCTCCCTTCAAGTACCCATTTAAGTGTCATTTGTCCCAGGTTGTTGCGCTTGTTGCTCAAAACTTGTCGCTGCCGGTGGCGAAGGGCCTTGAAGTGGGCCTGCAAAAGCCGTCCGCTACATAGCACACACACGGGAGAACCCTCGTAAAACACGGTAACAAAGATTAAAGCGAAAGCGATACTAAAAACGAAATACCACCCGGGTCTCGTGTTGGTTCGAAGGTATGTATGGTACACCTTTTGGCAAAAGCGGCGGTCGACACTACCCACACGACATGACACTTTGTCCTCGGCTAGCAACCCGGTTCAAGTGGGGGAAAGAAAATGATTGCCGCAAACGTCGACAACCTGGTAGGGAAAACGACGTGTCGCTTTAGTGCCACCCCATCCGTTCCAGCAACCGCTGTTTGGCTGACTGGCTGGCTGTTGTGTGCTTTCGAAGGTGTAGAGTTAAAGTTTATCTATTACAGCTGGAAGAACAAATTTGCGGTCGTTGACGAGAAACGTCCCGAACAGCATCATAGTGGGCAAAACTAACCGAGAAGACCTTTTTTTCGGAGACTGTACTCCAAAGCACCGGAACACGCACACGAATGGGAGGAAATTTGAAAACACTTTCAGCTGATTAGGTTTGCGGAAAGTTTGCGACGGGGTACAAAAAATTTAATTTATAACCGGAAGTGGTTTCTCTCGCTTGTAGCGCTAGCCGAATAGGATAAGATACAGTTTTCGCTCTATAGTGGCGCTGGCATTCATGAGAATTTTTTTGTAGAAGTGTTTAGAAATTCCGACAGCGGATTCGTTTTTATAAACAATGACACGCTGACATAAAGGTGGAAAAAGCTCGCCTAGGTTTCGGAGATAGTGACGTTAAGGGGTCCTCTATAAATAATGCTTTTTCACACTTTTTGAGGATGGAATGATTTTTTTTTATCATACGTTTATTTGACACGGAATTTGCGAAAGCTTTTTACGCCAAAGTTTAGGATGGAATGATGGAGAATCTTATGCAAATAGGATGATACTTTTTGGGTTCCAATCGTTTATTATTGAACTTTTAATATGAATTTTTGTTGACGTTGACTTATCTCTTTTTGACCTTGACTGCACCACTCTCAAAAATGTAAGGTAAAACGGTTTGCAGAACTCCGACCAGGTTATCAATTTGAAACAGAAAATTAAAAAAGAATTAGCATTGTTTCCCCGTAGCTGTTGTCTAACTCGCTGTTTTTCCAAAATTCAAAAATTTCGCAAGAAGGTTGAGTTTTGAACATAAAAAACTTTTCTCCATTAGGTATTTTCTATTGAAATATTGGGTGAAAATAGTTCAATGTGTATTGTTGTAACCGTTGCAAAAATGGAGTCGAAATCTATTTGTTTTCGTCACAGTTCGTCACAAGTCATTGAGGAAATTAGAAAGCAGAAGTTGTCTCAGTTTACCAAAAATACATGATTTGGCAAGCAATTTGTTCGTGTAGAATGCGAAGCACCAAACGAAGCAAAGATAGATATCTTCTCAAATCGCACTGAACATGTTCTTTGCTCAGTGCACAAACACGTTACGTCCACCTACCGTGTGGAATAGTGACGAGCAGGCCCGACGAAAGGGGGGTCAGGCAGGGCAACTACCCTGGGGCCCGGGTCTATTTTAGGGGCCCGCAATTTTTCCTCTAAATAAAACTGGATGAAGAGTGTAGAAAATTTAAAAAGAATCATGTGAGACAAACATTAATTGCAATATTCTTATATTAATTATCCCCATTGAAAAATGTGTTGATAGAAGCGTATTGAAAAAATTCCCGAAATATGAACTATTATTGTGAATATTTAAAAAAATATCTTTCGATGAAATAAAGGTTTTAATTGCTCTTTCCCATAAAGAATTTTGCGGTGTGCACAATAAAACCAGATTGAATCTTCACAAACATAGCAACAAAATATATTTTGTTACTATATAGTAGAAAATGTTGGAATATCAGAAATAAATAAATTGCGTTTAATCAACAAAACTATTATATTCAAATAACATGCAAAACTAGATCGGTCAACCAAAATATCCATTGAAACAATTTGGCATGTTCTGTATCTGCGCTTTTCGAAAAACGGCATAATTATTTTTTATTCCAAACAAATCTGTAAGTATAGCAAAAACTTTCCACTCACTACTTCAAAAGGACTGACATTGTTTGGTTGAAAGAATGAAAGATAAATCTATGAAATTATTATTATCGTAAACTGCAAAATGAACATAAAAAAGTATTTTTCATAACATTTTTTCGCTATTAACTGTTGCGAGAAAGCCAGACTAAAAGTGTGTCTGTGAACTGAAATCTTTTGACTGCAAATTGTTTAATCTTTACACCCGAAATAAAAGTCTCTTGCAATAATTGAAAGCTACAATCACTTGAAATTTTGCAGTTAAAGCCACTTGCAATCTTTGCAAGCATATAAAAACACTTCATCTCTTACTACAGGTAATCTTCGATACAACGTACCCTCGATATAACGTACCCTCGATATAGCGTCATTCTATATAACATACATTTTTCCTCGATATAACGTACATATTCTTTAATTTATTTTTCAGGTCCAAATTTATCTTGAATTACGCATGTATTCCATATTTTAAGAATTCAGTATGTTATACAAAATCTTAAAACGTACTAATTGGGCTTCTAATGAGCATGTTAGGAATTGGCTACTTCATTGAAGGTTACGAGAGCGATTTTTTTTCAATTTCATTTGCGTATGATCGTGATTTATTAAAACCAACCATTTATCTCAATAAATAACCCAATCAGTAGGGGAGCCCGAGGCTAGTTTGCGGTTGGGGTAAGTTGGCGGAATCCCTTTTTCTCCGTTTCTATTAGACATATAGCACTGCCTCTCGTTATGTACCTCAAGTTATGAGAAACCCATTATCCAATTTGTTTTGGTGGCAAAACATTTTGTATTGTAGAAGTTCTGGGCGATATTGTGTTTTCGAGCATACCTAGTAAATTTCCTAAATTTTTAACACTGTGTTATTTAGAGTGATGGCGGTGCTGCTCGCGGGGCAAGTTTGCGGTACTATTTACGATGCAAAAATTTTTATTTCCGGGATTCACTCCAAAGTAAGAAAAACTTTTTCTTGTGTATCTTGTCAATGCAGGAAACATTTACATCGGCTAGTCACCTGAAGAATTTCGAAAATTTGCTATTGCTTGCTATGAAAATTTGCTATGGAGTACGCGTCAATGTCAATATTCCGGGATATTGAGACTGAAATATAATAGCAAATGTCGATTAATATACAGTTCTCTTGAAAAGACATTCAGCATGTTCCAAAAGGACCCATGAAGTATTTGATTCTCCATTTGATTGCTTATTTTATGGTGTATCTATACATATCGCCAACTTACCCCGGGGCCTATTATAATGATTAAAGTTCATAAATTGCTTTTATTGTATGAGGCGCAGACGGTGGGAATATTAAAATCACTTTACAAGCCCAGACAAAATAATAATTAATGATTTAATAATTAGGAAAGAAGTCAGAATAGAGAATATTTTCGGAGGTAGAGATAGCGTAGTTGGTAACACGATTGCCTTGTACGCAGCTCACCTAGGTTCAATTCCCTGCGGGGTTGGGAGAGTGTTAGAGATTTTTCTAAAGAGATTTCTCTAACCCAACAAAGAGGCGAATGACCCTAAGGTTAAAACCTCTAAAATCAAAATAAAAAAAGAATATTTTCAATAAATTTAATTCATATAAGCAAAAAAATGATTATGGCATCTTTTTTATGGACTACTATAATTTTCTTATTAGAAAAGTTGTTTCGCACTGCTAGGTAGGTAAGATTTTCAAAATTAGTTACGCGTTATCAAAATTCTACAAAATAAAGTACCACGAACAACAATTCTTTGAACATTTTGCATGCTTCGATATAACGTACAATTCGATATAACGTACAATTTTTAAACCGAGATGTACGTTATATCGAAGTTTACCTGTATTCCTAAATACGTTTCTTCAACACAACTGTCAAAGGATTGCCACCACATTCACAAGCCTATGCTTGTTGTTATATCAACGCACGACGAGTTTTTATTTACTGTCGGCTTTTATTCACTCCTCACCAACACCATTAAACGCAATACTGTGGCTCATTTATTACACACGAGACAGATTCGAATTGCGGACGTGCTGATAGTATTAGTTTTACCGCTCTGTTCTCATGTGCAAGAACAGAACAGCGCTGTTATTCAATGGTGCGAGGCGCTAAAGCATGAGTTCAAATGTTGGTGTGTCTGCTGCTTATTCATTAATCGTGAAATTGCCCAAGTGTTTATATATGAATTTTATCCAGTAATAATTATCTGATAGCATGGTTGGATGGATAAAGTATTGGTTATTAATCTGCCTGTGTGGTCAGCTTTTCAATGCCAGCAGTCATTTTTGCCTAACGCGTGTTGGTCACCAATACACATATATCGCTAATACATGGGCAAAATTCGTTTTTGCTGGTCTTGCATTGTATGCAAACGTGTATTTGGACGAAGAAACCTACTTAAAATTGAACTTTAAGCAACTTAACGGTAAATGTTTATACATTGCGATTGAGCTTGGTGATGTCCCTGGTAGATATGATCAAGAATGAATCTGCATAAACCATTTAATAAACGAAGATAAAGTTTCAGATTAAACTAAGATGTGCAGCTATGTAGCAAATAGGAAACTGGTCATTTTATGGTTTTATTAGAGAAGTTCAAACTTCAACTTGAATTCACATAATTTTTGATTCACTAACACAAGAATTGGGCTTTACCAAGATTTAAAGCGAACTGACCCAACAAGGTTCGCTGTACAGTCTGTTTCTTTCCAACAAAGACAACGCTTCTCAGTCTATTTTCTGCGTAGACTTGAACCAGCGTAAAGCGAACGACAAAAACAGTAATATTTGTCTTGTGTGCATTTTTAAAGAACGTTTATTCTTGCACGGTGAGTTTAGGTATCTTTGTTTTTTTGGTGGTTTCTCCGTATAATAAACTTATACACTTAGATATAGATTTATCCTTGAATGCTTCATTTTCAAGATAGCATTAGTTCGTTGAAATTTTCGTTTTTACCCCAAAATTGACATCAATGCAAATTAATGCGTTCACGAAAGGTAGTGCCTGACACTTTAAAGAATAAACCGAAGTAACCAATATTTAAATACATATAGCCCGTTTAAATATATAGATAGATAGACTCATAACCCTATGTCACGGTGATAAGTCCGTTAGTTTGTGGATTATATTAAGAACCTATACCTATCACAAATAAGTCCCATTCAAATAAGAAGTCGTCTAGAGTAGGGCCCGTCAGTAATTTAGGCCCCGGGGCCCGGCGCGGCTCTCGACGGCCCTGGTGATGAGTATCGACACACAGCAAAAGTAAACCCCAGCGAGCTAATTGTGTTACTATTGAGTGTTCAAAATGTCCCATAAGGCCAGCTATTCCGGAAGTGGAACAAATCTTAAGAGTGCAGATGGCGCTCAATCTGGCAGAAGATAACACCATGCAACCGCTTCATATTTCACATCAAATGCTAATTATGTCCAAGAACATTACCCAAGTAGAGTCAGTCGTTTCGCGGAATAATTTGCAGCACACCGCTGAATTTGGCAACGTTAAAATCAGCACCCCCGTATATATTGTCTATGACTATAGAAGTTCGGTCACATGATTTGTTGGGATTGTTTTGAAATCTTGTGAGCGAACCCAAAAGCTGTAAATCTTAATATATTATATAGTATACCCGTAAACACAGCAGACTTACTTACATTAGTTTCCTTCAAATTTTTAATCCAACAACTTTCTTTAATTAATAATTCTCACGAACTATGCTTCCTAGCTGACAAAGTGTTTCCTCACTTACAAGTGTTTTCTAGCTGACGTGTAAGGAGCAGGAAGTAGCAACTGAGCTGACATAGACATGTAGGGCTTAACTGATGGGTAAAATGAGGAAGCTGCAGACGATCGTATTGACCTACTGCGCAGTGGCGTAGTTTGTCCCAACAGGCCCCGACCCGTTATACTGGTCATTCCAAGCTGATGCGATCCTCTAGAATAGGAAACTTAGTAACTGGCCATCGTAGTACTCCTGCTGCAATCTTCACTATGGCTTGACGTATATGACCGTCCCTCTTGGATGATCGATAGAATTCGTCCGCTGATCCACCTGCTTCGAACTGCCTCGTCGATAATAACCGGTAAGTCACCTAGTTCTGGTGTCTTGGTATTCTCGAACCTCTTTGTACGCCTAGCGATCGTTGGAAGGTATTTACCCAACGCCGCCAAAATTGGTCAACCATGTGTCTGGCAAGCTTCCAATGAGTCCCCGGCGCTTCTTTCGGTTCGATAAGATCTTGCTGCTTTTGAATCACTCCATTTGAATTCAGCAGCAGGAAGTTGTTCGGAGTTAGTGCTTCTTGATCGTCTGCTGCTAAGGAGATGAAAGTCAACGGACGTAAATTGAGTACTCCTTCTGCATCCGTTACTATAGTACCAAAGGTTTCTTCACTCGGGTTTTTACGGGTGCTAATGGTTGCAAAGGCTGCTTTCACCGAATGGACAAGTTGCTCCCACAGGCCCCCCATATGCGGGGAAGATGGCGGGTTGAACACCCATTTAGTGTTGACATTGATGAAGATTACAGCTATCGACAGGTTGACGGACTTAATCTGCTCTTGAAGCTCTCGGTTCGCGCCTTGATAATTTGTACCGTTGACTATTTACTGACAAGCACGTAAATAGTGCACTGTTTCGCTAAAGCTCAGCCTACTTTGATTGCTATTGATCCGAAATAGTCCAGACCAAAGGAGAAAGGACCGGTGAAGGGATATAGTCTAGCCTTCGGTAGAGGTGCCATCTAGGCTTCCTATAAGAAGAGTAACACAGTGGTCTTATCACCCCGTGTTCATCTAGAAACGGAGACATATTGTAGAGTGGACTGGTCCAGTGTTTTCTTGACATTACCCTGAAGCCTGTTTTCCTGGTGTTTTTTTAACCCATTCATGCCCATGTTGTTTGTGTACAACAACGTTTTTAAACAGCTATAACTTTTGATTGAAGCAAGATTCTTGCTTTTGCTCACAAAAACAAGTAAGGCTATTAAATATGACAATTGGCTTTCATTTGAGTATTAACAGTTACAAGGATCAGCTATAGAACTGAAGTTAATGCAATTAGTTTGATTGGACTCGGATGGAGCAGTGCTGCCAGGGACCGTTTACGTTGACGACGGAAAATGAATTTGTCATATAACTTCGTTATGTTGCAATATTAGTGAAAACTGATAAAACTTATCAATTTAGACTATTTTTGGCTACGTTTCCACGCAGTTGGACTATTGTAAATATTCTAGGAGAATTGTAGTGAGTATTGGAAGGTAAAAATTGAGCAGCTTCTAGCACTGCAAGGAAAGCACCTACCTTTATGAAGAAAGGTTTTTCGAGTTTCTTGACCCCACCTTTTTAAAGGAAAAATAGTTTTGAAACCCTACATGCACTAGAAAAAAGTTGGGCATGAAAGGGTTAAATAGCACGATTTCATATAAATATATAGCCATTTTGTAGTTGTGCGTTTCAGGACTTCCGGAACAGCAAACCAGCAACTTCTCGTGAAAAGCTCTGGCTCTTTTCTGCCTACTGCCGATAACAACCAACGGTGGTCGGAAAGGATCCACACTTGCACCGTTTTAGAATCTGACCAAATGAATCTACGAGAAATTGTTAGTGAATGAATCTCTCCCATGGTTTTCATCAGCCTTGCTCCTATCAACGCAGCCTGGAGTTCCAATTTTGGCACGGAGAGTGATTTAAGTGGTGCCACTTTCGCCTTCGATATGAATTTATCCGGCAATCACCACGCGGAAACACGAAACACCTGCGTATGTGCTCTCGCTGGCATCCACGAATACGTTCAATTATGGGTTTTCTATTTTTGATGACGCGATTCCTGGGAAGTAGCATCGATCAACTTGTATTTGCTGTAGATCTCCGAACAGGCTAGTCCACAGTGGAGGCGCTTTAAAATATCGCCCCCAATTTCGTCGTCCCTGTTGGCATTCGTCCGCCAGGTATCTTGGATTCGTCCGTGAATCAAAAAATGAGACAGCATGCTAAGGCTGTGAACCATTTGGCGATTTTTTTACTTTTGGTTAAAATCTGACACTTCGAAAGTTATTTGTAGCCTAAGAGGATCGAACTGGCTCATCACACATCGTAGGATACCTCGCTTCGCCGTGAAAGCTACCTCAACGTCCACGCTGCTGGAATACACAAGACGGTACCGATTGTTGAGTGACCGCCACTGACTCCAGTTGTTCTGGGTTCAATCCCAGCAGTAAGTAAAGTAAAGTAGTTGATCCGCGATCCATGAGTTGATGGGTCGGTTCCTAATCCAGATAGTCGGAGTCATCTCGCTGGCTGTGGTGTCTGGCCTCGTAGCGGAAATAGGCCGATGGAAAACAACTAGAACTAGAAGAAGAAAAAGGAATACCCAAATACATCGTCTTTAGCAAGCTCAGGACACGCCCAGCACTCGTTCGACGCAGCTGCCTTTATCCCAGTTGATGAGCTAACGTGGTATCCTGTTCTCCGACCCGTTCAATTTGGCAACCTATTGCTTTTTGTGAATCCGCCCCTTTGATGTATAAATGCAGCTTCCTTGACGACCTTAATCCCCTCATCCTCGGTGTCAAAGCTATCAAGATAATCGTCCACATAATGCCGACGTTGGATAGCGTCGGTCGCCAGTGGAAACTGCTGGGCGTATTCACCGGTGTTGAGGTTTTTGATGAACTGGGCGGAGCACGGAGAACATGATGACCCGAATGTGGCAACGTCCATAATTAAAACTCGCGGTTCGTCCAATTCCTCCTATGTGTAATTCGTCGTTTACCTTTTTCTCACATTGAATTCCTGCTCTGCAGACTTTTTATAAAAAGATTTATCCATATATTAACAGGCCCAACACACCCAACGAGTCTAAAAGAGATATCAAACACCTCAACATCTATTTTTTGTGAGTCACTCATTGCTGCGGATCAATGCGTCAACTTTTGACTTCATTCCAATTCGGAAACTGAAAAAGTACTCGTGAGCTGACCACAACATTCCACGAAACACGATCATATTCACTGGACTTATTTGGGCTATATTTCTCATTATCTCGCGATAATGGTTCTCCTAAACTTATCGAGGCTTTGTTACTATTTGACAGATAATTCCGTAACTGAAAACCAGCATGAATTGAACGCACGTTCTACACTTTCTTAACTCTCTTCAGAATTATCAACGTAATGATTTTGTGCTGTTCCTGTCATTTTTAGAGAGATAGAGTTTCTTAAAATGGTTAGAGTTTTTGTTTTTGACATATTGAGCTGATTAGTTAAATATCTTGTGTATCTCCGGGTTCCTCCGGAAAAGGAATCGCTGTGAGTCTGTCTTACATATGTCGCTGTCTTACATATGAAGATCTGGTGAAACATTTCCTTTAGGTCAGCTGAAATGGCCACTTTGAATTGGACTAGGATTCCTGGGAGAAACGTCAGTCAGTTGGTTAGTTGGACCTGTCAGTTATTCCGAACCTTGTCCAGCTTCTGTGGATTCACTACTACTCCTAGTGGAAGTGCCAGACAAATATGCACAGAGTAGCTCATCTACGATTGCGAGATTTTTTGATAATCTTCGATTTGCTTGAACAAAGTTTGCTTCAGCTCAGGATTATGGTTCATTTTCCTCACCTCCTCACTTGTAAAAAAATATGTTAAAAAATCTTGACCACCTGATGAAGATCTTGATCGGATGCGCAGCCTCCAGCATGAGAGCTGTTCAACTAAGTTGTACTCAAATGGGGTTAGCGCTAGTCGGAATAATCGAACCCACTCAACAGTTTTCGCCGGAGAAAGAGTACAGGGTTTTGTCAGGCTTGATTCTCGATACAGTAAATCAAGCTCAGACTAAACCTGAACCCGGCGGATGTTTTCCCACTCCCCGGCCGGGACAAAGAGCGCGGAAAGGCCCTTACTCTGTAAAATTTACATAAGTCAAAGGAAATGTGCTGCCAAGCGGCTGCCCCGGTTTTATTTCTTTTAATGCTATGACTTTAATATTGTATTCTTTAACGACACTAACGTTGTCTTTCTTAGAACGACTACTATAATTTATGGACTAACTCGCTGAGGTCGTGTCCGGACGACCCTCGAGATTCAACTTAACTGACTCGCACTGGTGCAACACAAAACTACTGTTGCGTTGGTTTACCAAAGATGGATAAACACCGGAAATCTTGCTTCCAACTTGTAATTGAAATTTACCAGGGTTGACTCTGGTAGAAAGCTACGGGCGCTGCACGATGAAAGCCTACTAACGCAGTTATTGGCACCGGTTCGTTGACGGGCTAACGAGAGAAACACCGATAAGCACTCTTAGGAGCACGACCTGACGTATACGTAACAGAAACAGTACCAACAAGAGCGTGGAATATTCATATCGTGGGATATACGCTTTCACCAAGAACGTCTGTCTGAACTCTATTCCGGTACTGGAAACCTAACGCGTCGCGGCTCCCCGCGAACAAACCACCGTTTCTGATGGTGGAGTTGTTACTTGCTTTCTTGTCCTGCAAAAATAGCACTGGTTTGACAAAATAAAAATTTAACTTATTAAAGAAGTTTCCTTGAGGGGAACATTGTCTCTCAGGACTGAAGCTGAGAAGTATCTGACTTTGAGATGGCGAAGCTCATCGCCGTCTCAAAGCCAGATGAACCAGCCTCCGACCACAGCTTGAGTCGGCAGATTGAATCCTGTATCCGGAAGATCGAGAAAATGATGCTATTCCGCCTCGAAAATTGCGTCGAAGCAATTGTCTTACCATCAAATAAACAATTTGGATTCTTCAAAGGCAAAAGTATGAACGATTCCCTCACGTTACTTTAAAAAAATCCAATGACGTGCCTACCAAATGGTTTCTATCAATGTTCTCTCGCAGGAGCTTACTCCGATTTTTAAAAAACCTTTTGCAAAACTTGTCGGGAAAGCACATACATTTTTCTCAAGACGATTTATCAACATAACGGTTTAGCTACCTGCGGCTTTCCCAGAACTTATGACACATTCTTTCGTAACGTTACAACGATTTGACGAATCTTCATAAGACAAATATGTTATAACTTTATCAAATGAACGCCTACATCAAACATCTTAGAAACTAACAGGAATTTCTTCATGAGACCCAAATTGTCCCTATATTTCATTCATTCAAAAACCCCAATTGTCCCTATATTTCATTCCCATGGTTTTCCTAGGTTTAACACGAAACATTTGGTTAACTTTCGTCTTCCGACGTAGATCTTCCACAATTTTACCATTATTCGCCAGGGCCGAGTTAATCCTCGGTACCAGATATTGAAGTTTTCGGTTGTCAAGTCCGAATCAAAGGCAGACATTGTTACATAGCACCTCATTTGATTCAAGACGACTTCAACTCTCACGGTATGCCATAGGGTTGTCTTCACGTTGATGACCGATCTATCTTACTGCATGATATTCGCGACAATTTCAATATGATCATGACTACTTGAATTTATCATTGTATTCGACCTCAATAAGTGATTGGAACAGCTACGCGTCCACTATATCCGAAACAAATCAAAACAGATGGAGATGGCTTTTGGTCACGGTTTTAGCAAATATTATTTTATTTTGTCTATCTATTTGGCGATTGACAAAATAAAATAATATTTGCTAAAACCGTGACCAAAAGCCATCTCCATCTGTTGAAAACAAGTGGTCGTTCTTCCAGTTAGCCAAATCAAAACAAGAAATTCCTCCGGTGGAAGCATACAAGGTTTTAACTGGCTTGATTATCGACACTGCGATTCAAGGTCAGACGAAACGAGATCCGGCGCAAACAGCAGTGGACGGTCTCTCTTCGCGCTCAGAATTGTGCGTGAAAAGGTCATATAAGGACTTTTTGAATGTCGGATCGCCCGATTTTTCCGAATATACGCAACGTTAGAAACTCAAATGAAAAACTTAATGAATGCTGGAAACGCGGTTATTGGCACTGGTTTGTCGAAGGATTAACAATAGAAATAATGTTTCATCTGGTGGCTAGGTCCTATGTTGTGTATTATATTCAACCGTTAATCGGAATGCACGGAACCAAGAATCCTTTTTCGGCGACAACAGCATTTTATATAGATCTACACTTAAACAATTGATGTTTCGCGATGAAATGATAATACTTTATTTAAACGTAGTGATTGCTCTGGTACAAACATATTTATATGGCAGCAAAGATGCTCGCGCTAAGCATTGTAGTGCGCATATCACTGTAGCTATCGTTAGATGATGACAGCTATGCATCGCTTCTTCTAATTATTATGGCAGTAGTGGTGAGGGTGATC